>NW_019272020.1:714994-816022 GCF_002738345.1 Cucurbita maxima
ACACTAGATCACAGTTTTTTGCAAACCGACTAACAGGAGAAAATAAAGGATTTTTTCTTGAGCCATCATCCAATCTAAGTAACGATAGATGCTTCTGGTTAAAATGAAAGCTAATATGAAGATATGACTTATGACTTATGAAGAATGCTACTCATCCCTTCTTTTTAAGTATTATCTCCAAATAAACATTATAACTACAAATTCCCAAAAACATGACATCAATCTTTTGCTCATGCTCAAGATAGAAATATTTGACAAAAAGAAAAAATGTTTGAATCTTCACTCCACATGTTGAACTCAAAAGTAACAATAAGAATCTTCAACGATATAATAGAAATAGCTGTTGTTTAACCTAACCCATCTCTCCATTCCACCATTTGAAAGTCACATTAACATAAGCATATTAATCTACTACCTAACCTCATAGTATATGTTCTTTATATAGCTAAAAAATGTAGACCATGAGAAAAGAGAGAGAAAGAATGCAGGGTCCAACTAAATGGAAGTTCATAAAAAACTAGGCCAAGGGCTGTACCTGTGGATAATTATCTACAATGACAACTTTTGCTAGATCGATGCCTAAAACTGTCAAATCCTTGGTGTAACATCCTTCTAAAAAAATGCATGATTCACGATAAAGTCGACGTGAGATAATACAATTATCCGGGTCCAGTTTGTTGAGGACTTGTTCTGCATAAATACTTTGACTGGCTGTAAAGATAACAACTTCAAACATCTCTGCAACACGATCCAGAAATATTTGAAGATATGGCCTCTGCTTAACATATACAATGTGCTCTTTCATGTTTAAGCAAACAGTAAAGCAGAAGTCTGCATCATCCTGCGGTTCCAAAGTAGAGTGAACTAGGGTTTCTGCAAATATACAAGACAACTACATTACATTCCAGATAGCAGATAAAATAAAGATTTAAAGGGAACTAGTCACCACAAAACATATTGGAAATCTGAGCAAAACTCAAACAAACTATTAAATGGCTCCACTTGAAAGAAATCTCAAGTTCATATTGATTTAGATATGTTAAATGCTAGCTAATAATCTGATTAACAAAGTCGTCCACCTATACAATTCACTCCTGCAAGGCCGAAATTAATAGGAAGCTGAGATAGTAGTCAGTTAGCTGTCAACTACTAGTTGAGTCATAAAGGGTTGTTAGTCGGTTGAGGCCATTATATTTGGTGGGGGAAGGACTATCCATAGATTGCAAGCACAGTATAGAGATAAGAAGAAGGGAAAAATATTACGGAGAGATAGAAAGAACAAGTGTCTCAAATTCCTGAATTGGCAATCGTCAAATTTTGACAGAAAAAATGTACTCATGTCTTTTTATGACAGCATTCATCTAATAAAAATCTCTCACATTTAAACTCCCAAGGAAGTGTGCATTCTAAAGTCTACAGTTTGAAAAAGAGAGAACAACCGATCAGCTACTTCAAAATTTCATAGCCTGTAACCTTTCAATCTACAACCCAAAGTAAAAAAAAAAAGAAAAAAAGAAAAAAAAAAAAGAGAGATATGAAAAGAAATTCCAATCATTCAACACTCGTACCAGTGCAGGTATTTATACATCTCCTAATCCTCAAAAAGACAAATATCGAATATAAATCTCTTACCATCCAAATCAAGTACAAGGGTCACGGCCTTTCTTTTCTGATCTTCATTGGGCAATATACTGGGCTGAAAGTTTGATATCACTTCTGAAAGTTCTGGTAAATTTTTTATGAACAACTGGGGATCAAAACACTCTGTCTGATCTGAGTCTGTGCTAACATAGAATTCAAGACTGAAATTATTTCTTTGATCAATTACTCGGTGCAAACCAGAATTACCAAAACCAATGGTTAATTCATCAGAACAGTCAGCATCATCTGAATTGCTGACTTTCACGGTGTCCTCAAGGAAAGGAAGCATCATATACTGATCAGCAACATCAGACAATATAGTTGACTGAGTATATTTGTAGTCATGAAAATAATTGATGTTGCAGAGGTCATCATTACCACTTAAGGGTAAGTTTGCAACTATCATGTCAGAAATAAAAAAATCTGATACATCACATGTCTGATTGTCATGTGAGCTTCTGATATTTTTCCCTTCATCAGTTTCCGTTCCTGGTATATCAGGATCAAGTTTTCTCCCTGCATAACACATAAGCAGATGAACAGATAAGAACTATCATGAGGATTATAGTCTGTGTCAGGAGGTAATTAATTTTTCCATCTTCCAAGTATTTCCTAAATATACAATTGCAAGGACATATGTCAAAGCCGAAGTTCGACAATTAAATGAAAACATGAACTTCAAGGTCACAAGCACAGCAGAATGGTTGATAAAACCTTTCTTTAAGTTGCAAACCAACTTTCAACTCCTCTAATACAGATGCCATTTAAATATTAGAAGTTTCTGAGAACCATGAGAAAATAATATCAGCTAGATCCTACACAAGTTTGGACTGGACGAGAACTCAAGGGACAATAAACAAGAATTGCTAGTGGTATACTTGAAGGGAACGTGCATCTGAAGACAGGAGGATAGAGTCCTAAGTAGACCTAACACAAAATTATAGATCTTAACCTTTGAAAAGATGACCAGATGATATTAGTAGCAAGGGCACTTTAGTTTGGGTGACCTGTGTTCAACTTGTATCGAAGATTCTTATACTTGCATGTCAGAGACATTTAATGCAGTGCCCACATGTTAAAAGCTGTTTTAAATTAAATCAAGCCTGACGTTTGTTGAGCACATGATGTATACTTGTTTAAAACAACAAACATATGCAAAACATTCTTAAATATATCGAAAGTGAAATAAAAAATGTATTAACATAATTCACTTTAAAATTGATTTTCACTCAGATGTCAAATCATTTAGAAAATTGATAAATTGGTTTAGATATAAGCTAAAACAAACTTTAGCATGTGAATCATTGAAATCAAAATGCATAAAAATTATATATATTTTAATAAATGTGTCCGTGTGGTGCCTATCTCCTACATTCATAAAAATTGACATGATCAAATTGATAAATTGGTTTAGATAGAAGCTAAAACAAACTTTAGCATGTCAATCATTGAAATCAAAATTATATATATTTTAATAATGTGTCCGTGTGGTGCCTATCTCCTACATTCTTAAAAATTAACATGTGATCATGTCATCTATATCTCGTGTCAATGTTTGTACTTCTTATGTAGTACCTGCATCGTGTTCAATAATAGGAGAAAAAATTGTCTCTATTTCGGAAGAGTAGGTTAAGGTGCAATCCTGTAAAAATTTCAAATAAAAAAATTGTCATAATAATAATAATAACAACAACAATAATTGTAATTGTAATAGTAATAATAATAACATGATGGTGATGATTTTTTAACAAAGAAAAAACAAAAACCGCCCAACACAAACATAAACTAAAACTACATTTGCCCTTCCCTAAATATAGGACAACAGCCCTCAGATTTCATTCCTATATTATACAAATGCACCACACAAATTGTTTTCGCATTATTATCAAAATATGTATTTGCAGTTGATCCTGTTTTAAAAAAAAAAAAATCACATCATACCATTCCATTCATATCTGCAGCATTGACTGAAAAAGGTTCTTCCCTCTTCAACTCAAAAGCTTCTCCGTGCCTCTTCAACTCAGAAGTTTCTTCATCAATGAATTCTTGGTGATCAATGGCTTCCTGATTTATATTGCTATTAATAGATTCTGTGTTTAGAGAAACGGCATAAGAAACAAATATCAGTACCCACAAAAAAAAAACATGGCAATGCAATTGATATTGTCTGGTAATGGATGAAAAATAGTTTGATTTCTGAGAAATTTTCAACTTTGGGAGGAGGAGAAAATTATGCAAAATGGTAACTTCGTAGAAAAAATTAAAGATTTCAAAGATCTCAAATAGATTTTTATCGTTTTATTGAACAAAAAAGAAAAAGCATAAATCAGTATGAAGGAAAATAACATCATATTTACTTTTGCATAATCGAAATCAAACTATAGGAAATATCAAAGCGGTGCCTTTTCTCCTAAGAAGCTATATTCTTCCATGCGTGCGATTCTTCATTCTAAATATGACAGGAGATTGAGACTGAGATTATTCGATATTTGTTCAAGATGCTTGTGAATTACACCGTTTCTTTTTGTAACTTCAAACTTCCAAGTGATCGAGCATTTTTAAATATTTTATTAGCAGACCAAGGTAGTGAACTTAAATAGATTTAAAAAAAATTAGATTAACGGATTTCTCCCATATGCTAGAGAAAACAACCACAAACTATGAACGTAATCAGCAATATATTTTTTAAAAATAAAACAAGATAACATCTAAGTTAAAAAGAAAGATAGAAAGAAGGTAAAGGTTACCTACCCTCCAGACATTGTGTAATACAGCCATTAAATTCATCTGTCTCTTCGGAAACCCTCGGGAGAAAACAAGCTTTTTTAGAGATGACACTAGATTTCTGACAAACACGAAGACCATGTTTTTCTCTTAAGCAGCTCGAGCTTAACTTGGCCTTCATTTTTATTGATGGCATTTGTCCTGCACTTTTGATGATATGTACCACTACGTTGATTCAAGAACATCAGTGGAAAACACACCTGTAGAGCACAAAAGTCGAGACCATAAGTATCCAAAGACAAAAAAATCTAACGTATCAACGGATGGAGCTGCCATCTGAAATTTGTATGTAGAATGAAACGCTTCCAAAAATAACATGGATGGTTATTCACAGCTCAAGGCTATTCCACACTCAACCCAGAGCACCACAAACATCAAAGGGTGTAGCAACCAGTAAATATTTAATTAGAAAAATGTCAATAATGCATAAACTTGTTGTGGCATGGTACGAAAGCATCGTGAGAAAGTGACAACTATGTTAGTAGATAGGGCGACTCATCCCCAAGAGAAAACTCGACCATCACGGAGAAGAAACTAAATATTCTAACCTCAAGCCAAAACCTTAAGGTGTAAGAAATCTCTTCTCATGGTGTAGAATTTATGCAACAATGAAATACCCCCCCCCCAAAAAAAATGATAATCTAATAATCAACAAATAAACGAACAACACTGTGAAGGAAATCAAGACACACTACAAAAACTTTATTATTCAACGTAGAAACACAAACATATAATTACTCCCCGGGAGAGAAGTAAAACAGTACCAGCAGTAAAAACGTGTTCGATTAGTCAAAATCTTCCAAGCTCGAATAACCGTAAACCCGCGCAGATTCCGGGACGCAGTATCGGTAAAATTGAAGAATGAAATGAAGGCGGGAAAGAAACAGAAAAATCTCGAAGTGAACCTCTCAGCAATTAAAGTCAACCAAAGCAAGCTCGGGGAAGAGTCTTAGTGGGTAAGAGGAAAAGAACTCAAAAACGAGCTTGAAACTAAGCCGTGTGAAATCAAGCCCTAGAGAGGTCCAGATAAGTTGAATTCATACTCCTTCAACCATTACAGAGAGAGAGAAACAGAGAATAAACAGAGGAAATTCACCGAACATAATTACGAAATTGAAGTGAAGCAGAGAGGACAATCAATCGGAGAAGGAGTAAAAGAGCGAGAAGAAAATCCGAATACCTGGTGAAGCAACAGAGTCCTCCTCCTTGTTAGAATTGGTCAATCCATTAGAATAGCTTGAAGTTAGTCATGCCATAAGAATAGGCTTACTTCGTTAGTTTCCTATGAAATCGGATCTATTAGTTAATCTTTTGCCAATATAAATAGAATATGTCCTCAATAGTGTGAGGCACAGTTTTGCATAAACTTGATATGGTATCAGAGCTCAAATAAGATCCACGAGATCCATAGCCTCTGCTGTTAAACATGTCAATCCCAATCAACACAATGTCTTCTCCGTCGATCAGTCAGGTGATTAGTGTTAAGCTTACACAAGAAAATTATCTACTGTGGTCTACCCAAATCCTTCCCTACTTGCGTAGCCAAAACCTTGTTGGTTTTGTGGATGGATCCATGCCTGCACCAAGCCAGACGATCGCCGTTGAACCAAGTGAAGAAACAGGGAATCGCAAAATTATCATCAACCCTGAGTTCACAGTCTGGTACCCCCAGGACCAGCTGGTACTCAGCCTCATCAACTCATCAGTCACTGAGGAGGTTCTCAGCACGATGGTTGGAATCACCACTGCACGAGAAGCCTGGATTACGCTGGAGCGACAATTTGCTTCCACATCTCGAGCAAGAGCAATGCAGATCCGTATGGAACTCTCTACTATCCAGAAAAAGGACATGACAATTGCTGACTACTTTCGTAAAGTAAAACATCTTGGTGATACACTTGCTGCCATTGGCAAGCGAATAGAGGATGAAGAACTCATCGCCTACATGCTGCAAGGACTTGGTCCAGATTATGATCCTCTAGTCACAAGCATTACAACCAGAACAGATGTATACACTGTCAGCGACGTGTATGCTCACATGCTGAGCTATGAGATGCGGCACTTGCGTAAGGGTACATTTGAGCAACTTTCATCTGCTAACAATGTCAATAGGATATCCATTCGTGGAGGTGCCAATGGAGGTCGAGGTAGTCGCGGTCGTAGTCGTCAGTTAAATAGTGGTCATGGACAATCAAGGCGTACTGTGAACAATCCTGGACGTCAACCATCAAAGACACAAAGCAGCTCAGGCATTGTCTGTCAGATTTGTGGTAAGCCCAATCACGATGCTTTGCAATGCTGGCACAGATTTGATCAGGCATATCAAGCCGAAAATAATCTCAAACAAGCAGCTTTGGCAACAAGTGGATACACTAGTGACACAAACTGGTATGTTGACACTGGAGCCACAGATCATATCACCAATGACCTAGAGAGGCTTACCACCAGAGAACGCTACACTGGCACCGACCAAATTCAGGTTGCAAATGGCGCAGGTTTGTCTATCTCTCATATTGGGAATTCATTAATTTCTGGTTCATCTCTTGTTCTGAAACATATCCTATATGCTCCTAAAATCAATAAGCACCTAATTTCAGTACAAAGACTAGCATCTGATAATAATGCTGTTGTAGAATTTCACCCAAACTATTTTTTGGTTAAGGACCGAGTCACGAAGAAACTCCTGCTCCACGGTAGATGTAAGAATGGCCTATACGTTCTACCGCATAATTTCAGTCAAGCCTTGCTGACAGCCAAACTTTCGAAAGAACAATGGCACAGAAGGCTAGGGCACCCTGCATCTCCAATTACCATTAGAATTCTACAAGATAATAATTTAGCTATAGATACTAATATTCCCTCTTCCTCAATTTGTAATGCTTGTCAATTAGGGAAAGCACATCAATTGCCATTTGGTTCTTCTCAGCATGTATCTACAGCACCCCTTCAATTAATTCACACTGATGTATGGGGTCCATCCATTGCGTCAGTAAATAATTCCAAATATTATGTTTCCTTTGTTGATGATTTTAGTCGTTATGTTTGGATTTACTTTCTGAGATGCAAATCTGATGTTGAGTCTGTGTTCCTTCAATTTCAAAAACATGTTGAAACTATGCTAAATACCAAAATTCGCTCCGTCCAATCAGATTGGGGGGGTGAATACCATCGGTTACACAATTATTTCAAATCCACAGGCATTGAACATCATATCTCCTGTCCTCACACACACCAGCAGAATGGGTTAGTCGAAAGAAAACACAGACACATTGTAGAAACTGGCCTTGCTTTACTCGCTCAAGCCAACATGCCTCTATCCTACTGGGATGAAGCTTTCAACACAGCTTGCTTTCTTATAAATAGAATGCCCAGCCGAACCATACAACAAGACACACCACTTCATAAATTGTTTGGTAAAAGTCCAGACTACTCCATGCTTAGGGTGTTTGGCTGTGCTTGCTGGCCTAATTTAAGGCCTTACAACAACAAGAAACTGAGTTTCAGAACTACTAGATGTATATTCTTGGGTTATAGTTCTTCTCATAAGGGATATAAATGCTTAAATAGAAGTACAGGACGTATTTACATCTCTAGAGACGTGGTTTTCGATGAAAATATTTTTCCTTTTGAAGAATCTAAGCCACCAAACAAAACCACAAATCCACATCATCCTGTTCTACTTCCAGCCTTAGCCAAACTTGCTAGTTTTTACACTGAAAATGCTCTTACAGATATTGAACCAGTTGTTAGTAATTCCCATATGAATGATGGTCAAACTGATAATATTGCTAGTGACAACTTGTCTGGTGTCAGCTTATCTTCTGCAGATAATACAAGAAGTTCAGAGGAAATTGCAGAATATGAAGCTGAGAGCAGTTCGATCAATGCTCAAAACCAAACTCATGAACATGTGTCTGATCAACCAACTGAAGCAGCTAGTCAACATCCAATGCGAACAAGGTTGAGAAATAACATTGTACAAGCTAAACAATTCACTGATGGAACTATCAGATATTCAGAAACCTCAAGAAAATTCGCAAGCGCTGTAACTATCACAACTCCGATCATAGAGACTGCTACTGAACCTCGAAACCTGCAGGAAGCCATGCAACATCCAGGATGGAGAGGAGCAATGAATGATGAGCTCTCAGCGCTAAAACGAAATGCCACTTGGGATCTAGTTCCACCCAAACCTGGAATAAATCTCATTGATAGTAAATGGGTGTATAAAGTGAAAAGAAAAGCAGATGGGTCAGTTGAAAGATTAAAAGCAAGATTAGTTGCCAAAGGATTCAAGCAAAGATTTGGTGTTGATTACACTGATACTTTTAGCCCTGTGATCAAACCGTCAACAATCAGGGTCATTCTTTCGCTAGCAGTAACCAAGGGCTGGAATATGAGACAAGTTGATATCCAAAATGCATTTTTGCATGGAATTCTGAAAGTGGAAGTGTACATGCGACAACCACCAGGATTTCAAGACTCAGCCAAACCAAAGAATTACATATGCAAGCTCAAGAAAGCCCTTTATGGCCTGAAACAAGCCCCAAAAGCTTGGCATTCAAGGTTGACTGGAAAACTTATTGAGTTAGGCTTCAAGGCTTCAGTAGCTGATTCATCTCTTTTTATTCTCAAAAACAGAGAGATAACTATCTATATGCTCATCTATGTTGATGATATAATTATTGTGAGCTCCTCTGATCAAGCAACCGAAAGGTTGATTCAGAAATTGAAAATAGATTTTGCAGTAAAAGATTTGGGTGATCTTGAGTATTTTCTGGGTATTGAAGTCAAGAAAACACGAGATGGTATCATACTGTCACAGAGACGATATGCTTTAGATTTGTTGAAAAGAGTAAACATGGAAAAATGCAAACCTATGTCTACACCAATGGGTTCTGCTGAAAAATTATTCAGAGAACAAGGAATACCCTTATCAGCTGAAGAACAATTCAAATACAGAAGTACAGTGGGAGCACTACAATATTTGACAATGACTAGGCCTGATTTGGCATTTGCTGTCAATAAAGTGTGTCAATATCTTCATACACCTACTGATGCTCATTGGGGTGCTGTGAAGAGAATTCTTCGTTATGTTAAAGGCACACTAGCATTAGGAGTGAAAATTCAGAAATCAACCATGATGTTGTCGGGGTTTTCTGATGCTGATTGGGCTGGTTGTCCCGATGATCGACGTTCAACTAGCGGCTTTGCTGTATTTCTTGGAGCAAATCTAATCTCATGGAGTTCCAGAAAACAGGCTACAGTGTCAAGATCAAGCACCGAAGCAGAATACAAGGCCATTGCGAATCTTACTGCAGAAATGATTTGGATCAAGTCATTACTGAAGGAACTGGGCGTGTATCAATCAAAGGCTCCTCGCCTCTGGTGTGACAACCTCGGAGCTACATATTTAACTTCAAATCCAGTATTTCATGCTAGAACGAAACATATTGAAGTTGATTTTCATTTTGTTCGAGAACAAGTAGCACGTAAAGCAATGGAAGTTCGGTTCATTTCATCAAGTGATCAAGTAGCTGATATCCTGACAAAACCACTGTCTAAAACTCCTTTTACTACACATTGTAACAATCTCAACATGTACAAGACTTGTTGGGATTGAAGGGGACTGTTAGAATTGGTCAATCCATTAGAATAGCTTGAAGTTAGTCATGCCATAAGAATAGGCTTACTTCGTTAGTTTCCTATGAAATCGGATCTATTAGTTAATCTTTTGCCAATATAAATAGAATATGTCCTCAATAGTGTGANCAACACAATGTCTTCTCCGTCGATCAGTCAGGTGATTAGTGTTAAGCTTACACAAGAAAATTATCTACTGTGGTCTACCCAAATCCTTCCCTACTTGCGTAGCCAAAACCTTGTTGGTTTTGTGGATGGATCCATGCCTGCACCAAGCCAGACGATCGCCGTTGAACCAAGTGAAGAAACAGGGAATCGCAAAATTATCATCAACCCTGAGTTCACAGTCTGGTACCCCCAGGACCAGCTGGTACTCAGCCTCATCAACTCATCAGTCACTGAGGAGGTTCTCAGCACGATGGTTGGAATCACCACTGCACGAGAAGCCTGGATTACGCTGGAGCGACAATTTGCTTCCACATCTCGAGCAAGAGCAATGCAGATCCGTATGGAACTCTCTACTATCCAGAAAAAGGACATGACAATTGCTGACTACTTTCGTAAAGTAAAACATCTTGGTGATACACTTGCTGCCATTGGCAAGCGAATAGAGGATGAAGAACTCATCGCCTACATGCTGCAAGGACTTGGTCCAGATTATGATCCTCTAGTCACAAGCATTACAACCAGAACAGATGTATACACTGTCAGCGACGTGTATGCTCACATGCTGAGCTATGAGATGCGGCACTTGCGTAAGGGTACATTTGAGCAACTTTCATCTGCTAACAATGTCAATAGGATATCCATTCGTGGAGGTGCCAATGGAGGTCGAGGTAGTCGCGGTCGTAGTCGTCAGTTAAATAGTGGTCATGGACAATCAAGGCGTACTGTGAACAATCCTGGACGTCAACCATCAAAGACACAAAGCAGCTCAGGCATTGTCTGTCAGATTTGTGGTAAGCCCAATCACGATGCTTTGCAATGCTGGCACAGATTTGATCAGGCATATCAAGCCGAAAATAATCTCAAACAAGCAGCTTTGGCAACAAGTGGATACACTAGTGACACAAACTGGTATGTTGACACTGGAGCCACAGATCATATCACCAATGACCTAGAGAGGCTTACCACCAGAGAACGCTACACTGGCACCGACCAAATTCAGGTTGCAAATGGCGCAGGTTTGTCTATCTCTCATATTGGGAATTCATTAATTTCTGGTTCATCTCTTGTTCTGAAACATATCCTATATGCTCCTAAAATCAATAAGCACCTAATTTCAGTACAAAGACTAGCATCTGATAATAATGCTGTTGTAGAATTTCACCCAAACTATTTTTTGGTTAAGGACCGAGTCACGAAAAAAACTCCTGCTCCACGGTAGATGTAAGAATGGCCTATACGTTCTACCGCATAATTTCAGTCAAGCCTTGCTGACAGCCAAACTTTCGAAAGAACAATGGCACAGAAGGCTAGGGCACCCTGCATCTCCAATTACCATTAGAATTCTACAAGATAATAATTTAGCTATAGATACTAATATTCCCTCTTCCTCAATTTGTAATGCTTGTCAATTAGGGAAAGCACATCAATTGCCATTTGGTTCTTCTCAGCATGTATCTACAGCACCCCTTCAATTAATTCACACTGATGTATGGGGTCCATCCATTGCGTCAGTAAATAATTCCAAATATTATGTTTCCTTTGTTGATGATTTTAGTCGTTATGTTTGGATTTACTTTCTGAGATGCAAATCTGATGTTGAGTCTGTGTTCCTTCAATTTCAAAAACATGTTGAAACTATGCTAAATACCAAAATTCGCTCCGTCCAATCAGATTGGGGGGGTGAATACCATCGGTTACACAATTATTTCAAATCCACAGGCATTGAACATCATATCTCCTGTCCTCACACACACCAGCAGAATGGGTTAGTCGAAAGAAAACACAGACACATTGTAGAAACTGGCCTTGCTTTACTCGCTCAAGCCAACATGCCTCTATCCTACTGGGATGAAGCTTTCAACACAGCTTGCTTTCTTATAAATAGAATGCCCAGCCGAACCATACAACAAGACACACCACTTCATAAATTGTTTGGTAAAAGTCCAGACTACTCCATGCTTAGGGTGTTTGGCTGTGCTTGCTGGCCTAATTTAAGGCCTTACAACAACAAGAAACTGAGTTTCAGAACTACTAGATGTATATTCTTGGGTTATAGTTCTTCTCATAAGGGATATAAATGCTTAAATAGAAGTACAGGACGTATTTACATCTCTAGAGACGTGGTTTTCGATGAAAATATTTTTCCTTTTGAAGAATCTAAGCCACCAAACAAAACCACAAATCCACATCATCCTGTTCTACTTCCAGCCTTAGCCAAACTTGCTAGTTTTTACACTGAAAATGCTCTTACAGATATTGAACCAGTTGTTAGTAATTCCCATATGAATGATGGTCAAACTGATAATATTGCTAGTGACAACTTGTCTGGTGTCAGCTTATCTTCTGCAGATAATACAAGAAGTTCAGAGGAAATTGCAGAATATGAAGCTGAGAGCAGTTCGATCAATGCTCAAAACCAAACTCATGAACATGTGTCTGATCAACCAACTGAAGCAGCTAGTCAACATCCAATGCGAACAAGGTTGAGAAATAACATTGTACAAGCTAAACAATTCACTGATGGAACTATCAGATATTCAGAAACCTCAAGAAAATTCGCAAGCGCTGTAACTATCACAACTCCGATCATAGAGACTGCTACTGAACCTCGAAACCTGCAGGAAGCCATGCAACATCCAAGATGGAGAGAAGCAATGAATGATGAGCTCTCAGCGCTAAAACGAAATGCCACTTGGGATCTAGTTCCACCCAAACCTGGAATAAATCTCATTGATAGTAAATGGGTGTATAAAGTGAAAAGAAAAGCAGATGGGTCAGTTGAAAGATTAAAAGCAAGATTAGTTGCCAAAGGATTCAAGCAAAGATTTGGTGTTGATTACACTGATACTTTTAGCCCTGTGATCAAACCGTCAACAATCAGGGTCATTCTTTCGCTAGCAGTAACCAAGGGCTGGAATATGAGACAAGTTGATATCCAAAATGCATTTTTGCATGGAATTCTGAAAGAGGAAGTGTACATGCGACAACCACCAGGATTTCAAGACTCAGCCAAACCAAAGAATTACATATGCAAGCTCAAGAAAGCCCTTTATGGCCTGAAACAAGCCCCAAAAGCTTGGCATTCAAGGTTGACTGGAAAACTTATTGAGTTAGGCTTCAAGGCTTCAGTAGCTGATTCATCTCTTTTTATTCTCAAAAACAGAGAGATAACTATCTATATGCTCATCTATGTTGATGATATAATTATTGTGAGCTCCTCTGATCAAGCAACCGAAAGGTTGATTCAGAAATTGAAAATAGATTTTGCAGTAAAAGATTTGGGTGATCTTGAGTATTTTCTGGGTATTGAAGTCAAGAAAACACGAGATGGTATCATACTGTCACAGAGACGATATGCTTTAGATTTGTTGAAAAGAGTAAACATGGAAAAATGCAAACCTATGTCTACACCAATGGGTTCTGCTGAAAAATTATTCAGAGAACAAGGAATACCCTTATCAGCTGAAGAACAATTCAAATACAGAAGTACAGTGGGAGCACTACAATATTTGACAATGACTAG
This sequence comes from Cucurbita maxima, assembly GCF_002738345.1. Classification (NCBI taxonomy): domain Eukaryota; kingdom Viridiplantae; phylum Streptophyta; class Magnoliopsida; order Cucurbitales; family Cucurbitaceae; genus Cucurbita; species Cucurbita maxima. Next base: position 728,754 of record NW_019272020.1, read on the forward strand.
GCCTGATTTGGCATTTGCTGTCAATAAAGTGTGTCAATATCTTCATACACCTACTGATGCTCATTGGGGTGCTGTGAAGAGAATTCTTCGTTATGTTAAAGGCACACTAGCATTAGGAGTGAAAATTCAGAAATCAACCATGATGTTGTCGGGGTTTTCTGATGCTGATTGGGCTGGTTGTCCCGATGATCGACGTTCAACTAGCGGCTTTGCTGTATTTCTTGGAGCAAATCTAATCTCATGGAGTTCCAGAAAACAGGCTACAGTGTCAAGATCAAGCACCGAAGCAGAATACAAGGCCATTGCGAATCTTACTGCAGAAATGATTTGGATCAAGTCATTACTGAAGGAACTGGGCGTGTATCAATCAAAGGCTCCTCGCCTCTGGTGTGACAACCTCGGAGCTACATATTTAACTTCAAATCCAGTATTTCATGCTAGAACGAAACATATTGAAGTTGATTTTCATTTTGTTCGAGAACAAGTAGCACGTAAAGCAATGGAAGTTCGGTTCATTTCATCAAGTGATCAAGTAGCTGATATCCTGACAAAACCACTGTCTAAAACTCCTTTTACTACACATTGTAACAATCTCAACATGTACAAGACTTGTTGGGATTGAAGGGGACTGTTAGAATTGGTCAATCCATTAGAATAGCTTGAAGTTAGTCATGCCATAAGAATAGGCTTACTTCGTTAGTTTCCTATGAAATCGGATCTATTAGTTAATCTTTTGCCAATATAAATAGAATATGTCCTCAATAGTGTGAGGCACAGTTTTGCATAAACTTGATACTCCTCCTACTCCTCCCCCTGCTTCTTCTTCTTCCACCCCTCTCTCTCTAAAATGTTATTCAAGGAATGTCAGAGAGAGAGAAAACGTAGAATCTGGGGACTTATAGACGGCTTTAATTAAGGTATTTCTAAAATGACTGGACCTATAGGGTTATGCCACGTGGCTAGTGGAACCAGCTAAGCACACCACGTTGACATGTTCAGCTTCGCGGTGAAGGACCTCGAGCTAGATCATTGTCTATGTCCACGCTTCCCTTCCAGTCTATGCGCATGTCTTTCATTATATATATCTTCTTTTTTTTGGGTTTTTTTTTAATTAAAAATGATCCTAAACAATTAATTAATTATTCCTATTTATCCTCTCACTCTCTCATTGGTCAATAGGTCAATATTTTCCATGGGAAGGAAAAAATCAACCCTTTTTTTTTCTCAAACAAAAAATAAGATAAATGGAATAAAATGTACTAATTAAGCAAAGCCCGATAATTATCTAGCTTATAGTTTGTTTTGGATGATGAAAGTCCTATTGACTAATTTAGAGAATGATCCTGAGTTTATAATAATAATAATAATAAAAAACTCTCTAGTATGCCCAAAGCAAAGCCATGAAAGCTTGTGCTCAAAGTAGACAATATCATAGTCTTTTGGAGAAACCCAAAGCAATGACTTTACCAAAGCAAAGTCATGGACTTCCCAAGTAAAGTCATGGAAGCTTGTGCTCAAAATAGACAATATCATATCATTGTATCATTGTGTTCCATCTTTATTTTCTAATCTCTTACTTATAAACGCTGCCCCAACTCCCAACTTATTTGGAGAATGCAGAATGCATTGAGTCACTGTGTCGATGATCTACTAGTTGAATTGAGTCCCTATGTTGATGATGATCTACTCGTTGATTCAAGATCGAGGTGATTCACTCACTTAGGCCAAGAATCCGAAATCATCAATGGTATAAACACAAGCAATTGAACTTGTATTTAAAAAGCTGAAACAAGTTTTGGGCATAGAAGTTGCAAAGGTCCACCCGCTATACATTTGTGTGGTTCCTCCTCTCAAAGCTTCCCAACCAAAAAACACGATCAACTGTGGTATATACATTGTTTCTCATTTCTCAAACCAACATTTAGGGGGAAGGGAAAAAGAAGCTCCCAAAATGTAGGAGAAATCATGGACTAATTCAGTGCATAAACAACACTGGGCAGAGTCCGAAGACTGTTCGAGTTGCCATTTACGACTCGACATGGAACCAGCCATTCCATCTCCATCCAATCTTCCAACCAAAACACTGCAGAAAGCACATTATAAACAAAATCTCCATATGTTTGTTCTTCCGAATCCAACTGTTCCTGACATATGTACCATTATTTACTCGAGTTAGAAATTCAGCAGCTACAGATCTGGGCAGAGGGCGATGACGCTGCTGCGTTTAGAACTTATCAGGCCCCTCACTAATGCCGTTACTTGGAGGGCTTCCCGACGAATCATTCATCGCCCAGATATTGACACCCAAATGGGAGGATGGCAGATGTTCATGAAGAATCTGCAAAATGAAATGATAATACCATCAAGCACATGCCACAGATGAGTATTATATGTTCCAACCGTGCTTAAAAACCGTCATCAAATTTCGAAGGATGGAACATTATGAACTTTACGTCGAATAGATGGGGCAGACCCAGCTTAGATCAGAATGAACGAGTTCTATCGGATTTATATGTTCCATCGTGTTCACAAATGACCAAGATAAAATTGAGAAAGGCTGAATTAGATATATTTGAACTTTTGACCTGATTTCCAGCCTCAGGCCCCTCTGAGTGAAAAAGAATGGGGCGGCAGCGCTTGTCTTCATTCATTAAGCTTGAGTTTTGGAAATGACTCATGAGAGCCATCTTTCCTTGGATTCGAGCATATGCCAAGGAAGCAACTTTCTCACTATTGAACTTCTCCCATCTCTTTCCATCAAAAGCCTATACAGACAAACTCAAATACATATTATGCTGCAGACCCGAATTGAACAAATTTAATTTCGAAACGGTTCTAAAATATCACGCCAAGTAGTAAAAAAAATGATGATAATAAAACCTCATAAAAGGATATTATGTGTTGAGGAGATAGCATATTGATGAAAGCATAGCCGACGTTGCATTTATTCTGCACAGTTCGAACGAAAATGCCAATCGGTTGCATTTGTGACAAGTAAAATGGATAAAAAGAACAAGTTTTTGTTTTAGTTCAATCCCAACATTCAAAAGGTTAGTTCAAAGTTACCTTAAAATCAATTGGCAAATAGAGAAAATCATAAGTACCCTTATGATGTTCATCAATGGCAGCTAATAACATTTTTGACGTGTACCTGTGGGGAGAGAATGATTTGAACATATTTACAACAAGCAAAAATGGAAAGGAAAAAGGAAAAATAAGCAAAACAAAGGGCAGGGTGAAGAACTAATCGTATCTTACTTATTCGGAATGTTTTTTATCATCAAGGTTGTTCGAGTGTCTTCCCCACCCTTAATTTTATCCAAGTCAAGCTGAAACTGCTTCTTACTGTCAATCTGATTTCCGTTATTCTCAATCCATCGGCTTCTGCCACGCTCATTCAAACCATCCAGGCTGTTTGGTAGCAGTCCCAAGTATGGAACACTACCTGATAACATTGAGTTCAGCATGGATGAAGACATCATTTGAAAAGTCGAAGGGTGAATTTCAGACATGTTTCTCGGTGTGGTGATGGTGGGGTTTACAGGAGCATGTGAACTAAAGCTTAAACCTCTGAATGCCACAGGACCCATTAACGAAGTATCTGGTGACTGGGGGAAATACCCAAAGTGCCTCTCCGACGGGACACCAGATGGAGCAGATCCGACATGATGCGAAAGAGCAGTGGGAGTTGAGCTGAAGAAAGAAGTTTGTCGGCCGGGAAACGGAAATGTATGACCATTTCCATTGGATAAGAACTGAAGGTTTGTGTACGATCTTGACCAAGCAGAAGAACTAGAGGACTCTGTGTATGAATTCTGACTTCCACAAAAAGTTTGTGGACCAGATAATGCTTCCACACATGATCCACTTGATGTGGGAGGTCTGAAGGAGGGCATAGTCTCGTTATAGGGCCTTGATTTTGGTTCGGGAAATGAAAGGGATGGTTGAAAGGCATGCAATGGATTTATATACAATGGATGCTGGTCCTTGCCAATAGGAGGAACCTTCACATTACTTCTTGTTACTTTAGGAAGAACTGAAGCTAATCCAGGCAAATGGTTGCCGCCTGTTGGGCTTATGGATGTAAAACCCGGAAAGTTGCTGATACTTCCCATGGAACTAGGTTTAATCGAACCGTTGAACGACATCCATTTACCTGTCACAGATGCTAAGATAGTGGTTGGAGATGGAGAATTGTGAGGTAAATAAAAAATATAAATACATGACCGAAATAGGCGTGTGAGTGATGACAGAAACGTTTAACGGTATCCTACCTGGGGGAGAATTGATAACCGGTGAACCTTGATGGCGGAAACTCCAGAAATCATCTTGTTCAAGTTCTTGATTTAGTTGCAACATCAAGCTGGAGGGATCACAATGACGTATAATAACGAGTTCAACAAGAATAAAAAAAAAAAATGTATTGATATTAAGTATGAATTAGACACAAACATTTATCAATTCAATTTCAACCAAATAGAGAATATGCTGATAAATCTATGCAAGAATATATTAGAAGGAGAAGAAAACATAAAAATTTATAGTCTCAAATACACACCTTCGACGAGCTCCGCCAGGGCGACTTGGCTCTAGCTTTATGCGTTTGCCAACAATGTCGCTTCTATTTAATGCCTTCAGTGCTGCTTCAGCAGCTCTAACATCATAATACTCAATAAACTTATGGTGTCTCTTGTGTGGAGTTTCCCTTATCTGTTTTTGAAACGAATAGCACATCGCCGAATGTCATTAATCATAAATCAAGAGAACTTGGAATCAACTGACAATAGAAATATAAGAAGGGTTGGTAAAACAATCACCTCCTTGACCTCCCCATAGACCCCAAAAATTTGATGAAGATCTTCATTGGGAATTGAGGGATCTAAATTAAAGGCTACCAAGGTTCCTTGATTTATATCCTTCTCAGATGGATTATTCTGTTGTACAGTGAAAGAAATCATAGAAATGAAACCAATACTCAAAAACCAAACGAAAGTTGAGATAAACTATGAACGATTGAATATCGGCTCAGCACCTTGGGAATTGAGAAGTGAATGTCGAGTTTTCTCCGCCGCAGTGGTTTGTTTTGCAATGCACGCATAGCAGTTCGAGCAGCACGAATGTCATAATAAGATATCATCACAAAGCCCCTATGTTTACACGCAGTATACAAAGTCCTAATATCGCCATATTGCTGCAAGCCAGAAGGGAAAGTAGCATATCAGTATATCCTAACTTTCTCCAGAGATTAATTATCATTTATGTATAGATTTTAAAATTGGTACAAGGCATATGTTTCCATTCAATTGTCTTCACAAATAAAACGGATATATTAACACATGATTTTAAATAAGATTTACACAAAATGCATCACCTCAAAGAGAGCTCTCAATTCCAAATCTTCGACATTGCTATTAATGTTCCGCACAAACAACGTTCTTGAAGGATGCTCTCCATAAGGATGTTCTCCAGCAACCGTTCCATTACCATTTGAAAAGGTATAAGGAGGCACCACACTTCCAACTGCACCATCACCTAAGCCTAGCCTTGAAGAACCAATGCTTGCATTTTGTTGAGCATCTGTTTCCAACTCCATGCCACCTCCACTACTGAAAAGATCATATTCTTCCAAGTCTTCAAGAGAGCTAGGCAAGCCATTCAGATCTAAATCATCCAATATACCAGCTAGAAGCTCCTCCTCATCATCAGGAAGCAAGCTGCCAATTGCATGAGTTTCGATGTCTTCAAGCACATCATCTCCCTCCGGACCTGGGTTGAGATTCTTAAAGTGAGACGCGATGTCATCAACAGATTGAATAGTAACTCCTTTGTCGGTCATGTTCACTGCGTGTCACGATAAAGAACGAAAGGATCTCAGTTAACATTACATAGGATGGTGAATATAAGATGAAGAATATCAGACAGTTGGCATTGGCAGAACTTACGCTTCCCATGTGGAAGAACCGGCAATGAGCTTGAGAATAGTGTAGTAACGCTGGAAACATCGAAAGCATCAGCTTTGTGGAAATTACCCCATGCATTTTCCTTTTCTTTCGGCTTAGCCATGGGTGGACTACAAGAATGACCTACCATACATAATAAAGAAACAATTACTACATTCCTTTAACCATTATTTTAAAGAAATGGTGGTTGTGGTTTTGAAAGTAACCTGAAAATGAGTGATGTGAACGCTGCTTCTGCATCGCTTTCTGATCTTCTCTACTTGATATGCAATAAAAAGAATATTCCGGTGTACTTTTGTCAAGTGAAGAAAAAAAAAGTCATCAACGAGTTTCCAGCCAAGAACGGAAAACTATTCGCGGTCATGATCGAGAGCCAATATCCAATGCAGGGAAATTTTTGTAATCCACAATCAATCACAATCGATGTCAATAGCTTAACACTTAACTAAACTGAAGGTCCTTCTATCCATCTTAAAATTTAACAGGCAGACAAGGATCAGGGACATTAAGAAGTATACTATACATTCAATCTTTTAAAGTAATATATTCTTAATATACTTCCGCACATGTGGGCTCAGCTGCTAATATGTTTACAAAACTCAACCAGTGAACTATTAATATCAAAATGTCATTGCAAAGATACAAACACAATACTTGGAATCTTCAAATCGTTGTTAAACTCAAAAGTAGTATAAATTTAATCCCACATGGCTGGATCAAAACATCAGACAAAATAAGGAAAGAAAAAACATTAAAACCGTTATCCTTTTTATTGTTTGGTTTTTTTGTGAAGGTGCAACTGATACGACCAAAACAGAACGAATCACATGCCCGATTAACCCAAAAAGGAAACAAAGGGCAAAACCACTCCACAGAAGGGAAAAATATAAAGAGAATTGAACAAGTCAAGCCAAACGATCTTCCCTTAAACATTGTATTGCATTTCAGAAAAATCAAACCCCACATGGAAACAAAAACAAAAAATGAATCTTTGTGAACCAAATCACTCAAACTTGCATGTAATCAAACGAACTGGGAGATTCAAGATAAGCTCCAATGGAACACAGAGACAGAGATAGATAAGTAACAGGCAAGATGGAGACAAACAGAAAAACACCCCCAAAAAAGTAGTCGATAAAACAAAACACAAACTCCTCAAAATCAAGCTCAAAGCAATGAAACTCAAAAAACCACACAAGGAAAATCTGCAAAAACTCACTCCAACTAGTATCCCTTCAAAACGACGATGATCAAAGAGAGAAACGGCGGTACTAAAATGCCACGGCACACAGTTTTCGTTGTTGCTATCGAGAGCTGCAGAGCAATACTTGTGGTGGAACTGAAATTGGGCGTTTACTGAAATAGAAAGAGGGAATTAAAAGAGGGGAAAAGGAGACGAGAAAGAAGTGAAAAATCAATGAGGGGAAGATGGAGGGAAGAGGAAGAAGAAGAAGAGAGTTATGGGCTGCAAAAAAATGGTGGTGGGCGTGGAAATGGGGACTCAATTGTAATTAAATTAATTTTTGTGGCTAAAATTATATTTTTATATACTTAACTTCGGAACCTACCATAAATACTTGAAAATTTTGGATTATCCTCTTTTCTTTTTCTATAAAAATAAATAAATAAAGGAAAATATATATATTTTAAGTGATCGAGTCGTAATTATCCACTTCTTATCGGATTTGACTGTTTGACTTTAATTGCTCATCTTTTTATATTTATTTATTTATTTATTTTCTTGTTACGGATATGTGATGTAATATATGAGGAAGGCCACGTTTTACTCGTTGAGCGTTGGAGAAGTTGGGAGTTATTCCTAATTTGTCCCCACCTTATTTATTATTTCAAATTTTTTTTTTTGTTAAAATTTATATTTTAGTCTTAATTGATTACTATTTTTTTTTTAACTTGCGATGGTTTTGTTTAATTCTTTTTAATTCTTTTTAAATTAATAAATAAAATGATGATGTGGCATCAAATACAGTTTAATTATAATAAGATGTGTTTTAATTTATTAAAATCAAATATCTTTCCATGAATAAAGCTAAATTTAAACCATAAATTATAGTATATTATCTTATAATAATTTTGCTAACGATTCACCATGTGCATCTAAGTAAGAAAGCAATACTAAATTTAATTTTTAAGATTAACCACTAAAATAAATAGACATCTTATGACACGTTGTTTTTTTTATATGCACTCTTTCGTCTTAGAAAATATATATATATTAAAGTTTATAATCTCAATAGGAAAAGTTAAATTAACAATTTAATTGAGCTTTTCGTCGAATTACATTTCAAGCATAAATAAATGTCATAAGTTCAACCTTCAATTTAAAAATGCATCGTAATTTTTATTATCTAATAGATTTTTATTTGAAAGTTATAAAATGGGATTATTACGCAATTTTAATAAATTATAAAATATATGTGCGATATAACAAAATTGAAAGAAGAACAATTTTTTTTTTTTTTTTTTTTNTTTTTTTTTGTTAAAAATTGTGAGGTTTGCAACAAATAATTGCAATCCAATCAAATTTGTAAAACTTGATATTATTTAAGTTTTCAAATATATATATTTTTTTTGTATATATTTTCTTAAAAAATTAGAAGGTGAATTTATATAGAGAACAGAAATGTAACTAAACTAAATATAGAATATGAAATTGAAAGTTTTATCGAGTAAAAATTGAATTCTCAAAAAAGAAAAAAAAAGAAAAAAGAAAAAAGAAAACCCGTAAACTTTGACCCACGAAAACCCTAACGCCGGAGCCACTCTTACCTCTTATATGAATATAAACCTGAAGGGTTGAGGTTCGAGTTCGGCGGGTCTTGGAAAGCAAACTCCGATTCCGATTGCCGGTATATCTCTTTCTCTCTATTCGTATCTTCTGTTCGTATAACTTCTAGCTTTCACGCTCTAATATTGCAACATAAAGTAGTTTATTTCAAGTCAAATGCGATTTTAGGCTGTAGGCGATTCAAACATTCTGTTGTTATTTTGTTGAGTCAACATTCTTTCAATCAGTCATTTTGGAGCTGAGAAATCTGCTTGGTTTAGAGTTTATAGGAATTAAGAAGATATGGCGGTGCCGTTGCTGACGAAGAAGATCGTTAAGAAGCGGGTTAAGCAGTTCAAAAGGCCCCAGAGTGACCGCAAGATCTCTGTCAAAGTATGTATATGAACTATTGTTAGTTTTCCTCTGCATAACTAGAATTTCTGCTTGCTAGTGATTTTGCATTCAACTATGTGTATATGCATACGAGAATTGTGTTTCGCTCTGCTCACTGGTGATGATGGAGACTTTTTAATTCTCATTGAATCTGTACAATTTTCCATCTCGATCTTTAAGTTGCTCTGTTGATTATTCGGTGCTAACAGTCCATTTATCTCATCATCGCTCCAGTCTTATTTGCATTGCTTGATACAATTAATGTTTAGCATTATGTATCGTTTTACTTCGAAAGTTGTATAAATTATTCAAAACCACGATAGTTTTCCCTCGTTTTCAGTTTTCTCATTGTTCCACCTCTTTGACTGCTATCGCATAATGAAATGTTGTTCAACCTAACTACTTTTAAAATTTTATAACAAGAGTATGCTACGGCAATGAATCAGTATTGGTGCAACAAGTTCTTTGGCTTTTGAATGATAAGGTCGATATCATGCACTAAGAATCAGTATGATTTTTAGTGTAGCAATATCCTGCTTAGATGTTTTTTCTCAATTGACACTAGTTTTTATTGTTTAGTCGAAAGTCCATGTTAGGCATCTGAAAGTTTCAAAAAAACAAAGAAATTTGTTGCATTTTTCAGTAAACGCTAGTTGCATTGCAATTACATATTGAAGTTCAATTCAATTCTCTAACAATGGCTCTCTCCACCAGTATCAGCAGTGTTTTTTTCTTTAATATAAATTTTTGTGGAGTTATTTGTCCGTGATAGCTGGTTTCTTTATCCAGCATTTTGTTTGAAGTGCAAAGATTGCTACCCTGTATAGAGTTTCATTACTCTCTTCTGAATGCTTTTAAAATCCTTGTCTTGTTTTCTTATGGGCTTTCTGTCCCTGCAACCTTGCTTATAATTCTACTGCTATCACTTGCGCATGATTTAACCATAAGTTGAGTGGTGATGTGACATGTTGTGTTGTCCTTATTCGTAAACTATACCCAATTATCTTTAATACTTTGTTTGTTTTGTATCCTGTATCCTTGTATCTTACACCTGCTTGATGCATCTGTGTATTTTGTGATCCATCTTATGTATTAGCTTAATGTGAAGTCAAACATGTGCATAAATTTTTTTACCTCCTTTAAATTTACCAAGTGATTGCTCAAATGTACGGTGACAGACAAACTGGCGTAGACCAAAGGGTATTGATTCTCGTGTTCGACGGAAGTTCAAAGGATGCACTTTGATGCCAAACATTGGTTATGGTACTGACAAGAAGACCCGTCATTATCTTCCTAATGGATTCAAGAAGTTCGTTGTGCACAACGTGAAGGAGCTTGAACTGTTGATGATGCACAATAGGCAAGCACTGATCTCTTCACATTTCATTTGAATTATGTCCTTACTCCTGAACTTGATGATTTACTAGATTTAGAAAGATGTATTGCATGGCTGATTCATTTTTCTAATTCAATTATTTCAGGACTTACTGTGCTGAGATTGCACATGATGTGTCCACAAGAAAGAGGAAGGAGATTGTGGAGAGAGCTGCCCAGCTCGATGTAGTTGTCACCAACAAGCTTGCTAGGTTGCGCAGCCAGGAGGATGAATGAGCCTAGATTCTCTTTTTGTTTCATTAGTGCTGTCTTTTTAATACCGTTCCATGAATTTGACATCGCCTCAGAATTGGCTTGCTGAATTTCTATTCTGTTGGATGTCTTTTTATTCGACTGTGATTTCTAATTCCATTTGTCATTTTTGGTTATTCATCTGTGGGTTTTTCCTTCTTATTGATTGCTTTCAAGATTTTGTGAGTTTCCACCTCGGTTTGAGAGAGATATTCTTTATAAGGGTGTACGAGTCAAGATAGATATTCTAGAGGTGAGCTTGGCCTGAGCTCAAGCGGTTAGAGAGGTGTTGATTCTAAAATGTTCTCGAACAATTGCTTTTGGTGCAAGTTATTTAATCTTCTTTGTGCTTTTAAATGGTACAATTAAAGTGAAATTCAATTGTCATCTTTCATTTCCAATTCATGAATTTCTGTCGATTCACATTCCTGGAATGTTCTCAGGTTTCCTGGTCCCTCAATTCTCTGATTCTCAAGAGTACAATCCCCATGTTTTCCTTGGCCCACTTAAGCTCATCTACGTAAGATGACGACTCATTTTCAGTACAATTATCATTAAACAGAAAAGAAATGCCGTGATGAAATGAACGTTCAACCAAATGTGCATTTAATTCCACTAGTTGAACTAAAATTTCAGGAATTTGAGTTTTCCCGAGGGACGAATCCTCCCCCTGATTTTCATCACTCTTCATGCTTTCCAGTTCGTCGATCAGTTTGTCCACTCTTTGAGACGAATTCAGAAGCAGGTCCCTCACCTTCTCAAGAAAATCAAAGTTATCCTGCAATTCGAATCTCGCTTTCTGTGCGTCTTTCAACATCGGAAATGTATGATCAATGATTTCATAGAATTTCAACAAAATTTCCTCCAGTTCTTCAAGAAGTTCCGGTGCTGAATCAAATCGACCATTCGAATCTCCATGCAGATCATTTTGATCTTTCCTCAATTTATCGGCCGCGTTCACGGATTCACGAACTGACTCCAGGAACCGAAGGATAAGATTTTCGTCTTCCTTGATAGTATATCCAGAATGAGATGCATCTTCATGGAGAGCTTCCTGGTTTTCTTCTTTAATTCTATTCTTGAATCCGCCATCGCTTTCTTTGTCAGCAAGGCCTTGATGACCATTCAAATATCGATCCAGATCTTTCTGTTCTTTCTTGCATTTAGAAGCCTCGTTCACGGATTTACAAAGTGAATCGTTCAACCGAAGGAGGATATCTTTGTCTTCCTTGATATCATGTCGGGAATGCAACTCATCTTGATGTTGATCTTCCTGATTTTCTTCTTCAATTTTATGCTTGAATCCGCCATGGCTTTCTTTGTCTGCAAGTCTTCGACGAGCACCCAAAACTTGGTGCAGATCACAATGTTGTATCTTGAATTCACGATCTGACTCCAAGGTCCATCCCTTCAACCAAAGGAGAATATCTTCGTCTTTCTTGATTTCTGTAATTATCATGTTTGAAATCTCAACTTTCTTTTCTCCCTATGTAATCCTAAACTAATGGAGCGTTTGCAGGGAAAAGCCTGAAGATCGCGATGAACTCAACTTGAAGAACTCGAAGAAGTCATTCAGATTCAAGAAACGCAATCTGTGAGTCTATCTACTGATTCAAAATCTTATACTCCCTGTTTTCTTATTTTTAAGCCTACAAAGCGGAAAACGGCTTTACAAACTTTATATTTGGATCAAAATTTGAACATTTTTATAGTCAAATTTTGACCAATTTCAAAAGAATCATTTTCACCTTACAAGATAAAATGTGTGTTAAAAAAAATATTTGTTAATAACTTAAAACAATTATATATTACCTAACAGATTAAGCTTAAAATCAAATCAAATCAAATCAAATCAACAAATTTAATAAGATTTTAGGTTTAAAGATGAAAATTATCCTTGGATAAGGATTTCGTTTTTTGTTTTGAAATTTATGTACTTTAACAATTTTTTTTAAAGAAAATAATGAAAAATAGATATTCTCTCATCAAAATTATACCTATATTAAATATATAAGATTTTGAAGATCATCATCTAAAAAAGAATGTTAAATTTCTAAATTAGATTTTTATTAGAATGATAATTGATATTTTATATTTAGATATGTTCGAACAATATCATTACTATATTATACTTAGACTCAGATCATGAAAGGAAATTACTAATAAGAATGTTCATGTTGTTGAATAGGTCTATAATTAATATAAATTTGGTAGTATTTTTAAGTTTTTTGGACTTAGAAGAATTAAATTTATAACTAGAAAATTGAAGAACAAATAGTTTTTCATTTTTCTAAAATGACTTAAAAGAAGCTATATTAATTGCTAGTTTCATGATCCTACTGATTACAAAAAAATGGAATGTAAACACACATGAAATGATCCTGAAAATCCAGGACCAACCAAGAATTAGGTTCCAGAAACAAAAAAGAACGTAGAAATTCGAATGAAATCTTGAAAGAAAAAAGCTGAAACATTTTTTCTGCTCCTATTGATGCTTACTGTGTTTGTTCATCCTCATCCTTCTCCACCTGCTTCAGTACTTTGATTCCCTCCATTATTTCATGTAGTTCTTCCTTGGAACTCTCAAGCTCATCCAAACACTGTGATAGCACATTCCCCCTGTTCTTCGTGTCTGAAACAAGGCTGATATTATGGGAGCTTACTATTTGCATATTTATGTCTTTGAGTTGAGCAAAGATATGGGGAAAATGGGTTTTCCTGAGCAAATACTCCTTCTCGAACCCCTCCAACTCTTTCAGCCACTCCATTTCAGAACTCACTCTCTTCATCCGTACACTCAGAGTCTTAACCAGCCGACTTCCTCTCTCAAGAATCTCCGCCCACATCTGCATTTGGAGTTCTTCATCCTTCTCTTCTTCTTTCAACCTTTGCAGTAAGTAGTCAACGAAGCTGTGATATTTCATTACGATTTCCTCTGTTAACAGTAGAGGATCTTTGTCCAAATCTTCGTCCTCTTCCTCCGATTCTTCTTCTGTGATTCTTGTTCGTTTCTTTGCCCTTTCCGATTCTATGCGTACCTCCTCATCGCTACTCCGAGCTTTCTCGATGTGGTTTTCGGAATTTGATGCAACAGTTTGTATTTGATGATCCTGAAAATCTGAATCCCTCGCCGCTTCGTTCAACATTAGGTTAATACCTTCTACTTCTACTTCTACTTCTACTTCTACTTCTACTTCCTTCTTGATTTCTGCCATTTTCGAGCACTTACCTTCCTCTTCGATCTCTGTAGCCGTCATCTTGCGAATCCCCCAGCCCTGAATTCGTTGGTGATCTGTTTGAAAATTGATTCGGAAACGTATTTGCTGCGTCCGTTCAATTCCCTGGATGCCTCTGGACCATTTTATCTGTTTGAAAATTTTATAGCCTACAAAACAGAAAAGGGTTTTGAAAAGCCATATCTAAGATTCAAATCATCGTTTATTTTCTAAATCTTTTTTTTAAGAAGTGTAAATAATATTCGGTTTTTTGAAAAGATTTTTTTTTTTTTTCTTGCAAAAGAAATTATGCGTCCCTGCACATTCCATTAGAATTTAAAGGTTTTTTTTCTCTCTCTCTCTTCTAAAGCCAAAATTAATGGATGAACATGATATGGGTCCTAGATGAACTATGAACAATAGGATCTTCGACTCTGCCATTACTGCAAAATCTATGAACCCATTGAATCCCAGGCGGCAATATCAACTCTCCCGAACTCCGGCAGCCCATCAATACTCGTCGTCCAAGAAACGACAATCCTTTCAGACATTTTGTCGAACATGTTACAAACCATTCTTAAATCCCTGCATTTTTTTAGCATGGCATTCCAAGAAATCACATCCTTCCCAGGCATTTCGTAGAACAGTTTCTTTTCTTTTCTTTTATTAATTTACTAGTTCAACTTGGTACTATGCTTTCTAATGCTTCAATTTGATCCATAGTGTTACAAATTTTGTACATATTTTGATTTTTTCCCTCACTTTTTCAATCCAATCAAATTTTTAACATTACACTTCATTCACTAAATTTCTTAAAAGATAACAATGAGTTGTATTAACGAATTTCGTTGTGCTAGTTGAAATTTTACAAATATGGATCAAATCGATCCCTGTCTTAAAGTTCAAAGACCATGATGGATGTTCTGAAAATTAATTGGAAACTGAGGATGGATTTTAGAAGTTGGAAACCTACAAGGCAATAGATTGGGTGGATTAATATATTGGGATAAAGGAAGTTGGCAAAGAATATAACTCCCTCCATGGAAAAGCAAAAAATGGTGAGACCTTTATGTGTAAAAAATTGCATCAAATTTCCTGTGTGAAAGAAGAGGCAAGCAAGAATGATTCACTTCCCCTTTACATCCAATTCTGATCCCTTTTGGCAAGCAAAGAACCTGACATCCTCCCTTAAAAATGCTTTCAACGAAACCCCAACTCTCCATAGGAT
Organism: Cucurbita maxima; assembly: GCF_002738345.1. NCBI lineage: Eukaryota > Viridiplantae > Streptophyta > Magnoliopsida > Cucurbitales > Cucurbitaceae > Cucurbita > Cucurbita maxima. The sequence continues at coordinate 743,961 of NW_019272020.1, forward strand.
GAACTCTCAAGTTTAAAGCCATAAACAAAACTCTTTCATCTCAAAACCCTTCTTTCTTCAATACAACCCATTTCAAGATATGGAGGCCATTGCTGCGTCAATTTCGTTCTTCAATTTCTGCATTAGCGTCATCATTTTCGGGATCGGTGGCTGGGTGATGAATCACTCAATTGATAATGGATTTGTTATTGGTTTGAATCAACTCTGTTTCCTCATCTTTCTGCTGTTCTTCTTTCAACTATGGTGTTGATGTTTCTTTTAGTGGTAATTTTGTTCAAGTTTTTCATTTTCAGGTGCTGAGTTTGAAGTTCCTGTATATTTTTCTCCAATTTTCTTCCAAATTGGGAACACTGCCACTGGGTTCTTCGTTGTTTTTGCTTTGATTGCTGCTGTTGCTACTGTTGCATCTGTCATCTCTGGAAGCTTCTACTTTCGTTTTTCCAACCCTAACAACTTGCCCCCCGCTGCTTCATCAGCTCTCATCGCTTGCTTCCTAACTTTTCTTGCCATGGGGTATGCAAGTTCAAATCTTATTTTGTGAGATCTTACATCGGTTAGAGAGAGGAACGAAACACTCTTAATAAGGGTGTGGAAACATGTTTTAAAACTTGGAGGGAAATCACTTGAAGGATTATAACTAAAATGAATGTGATCGATGCAGATTTGCTTGGAAAGAGATCTCCCAAACTGTCACCAGTGAGCATCTGGTGAGGAACCCAAAAGTTCTCTCTTTAATTTTCCCTTTTAGAGACTTTGTTTCAGTTCTCCAAAAGTGATCACAAAGTTAGTAGAAACTACGGAGCTAAGGTTGAGTTCCTTTATGTTTCCTTATGCAGATGGCATTGGAGGCTTTCCTGATTATCCTTTCAGTTACGCAGTTTATTTACACTGCAATCATTGTGTGGACCTCAACCAGCTACTCGACTCGAAATAACGTTCACTGAACGCTTAGTTAGTGGGGTTTGCTTTCAAATTTTCTTTCCTTTCCATTCTTTATTTTTCTCTACTTCAGTTCTATATGTAAATGGGGAGAAACTCAGTAGGTGTGCAAAAAAAGAATAAAATTTCAATGACTTTGATTTGCTTCATAGCAGTTTTAACAGTATGCATACCACGAAAACTAACAGAAATAGCAGATGTCAAATGAATAAGAAAGTCAGGTGGTAACAGATTATCAACACAATTGAAACATTTACGATAATTTAACTGCGAAATGTCGAACCAATGCAAAATCGAGAACATTATGCTCCAAGAAAAGAAAACTCACTGTAAGATAAAGACATGTAGTAAGGGAATATCTTCATGCTGCTAGCTTCTAAATCCAAGAACATGATCTACCTTAAGCTGGGTTCATCAAGTTCGATTTCGTCTATGTTATCATGCTTTCATAACGACCCTTGCCGATTAACCTTCACCCGTCCTGTGAAGACTTTCATCCCTGCCTCGACATAAAACAAATTATCTTTGTGTCAATGAGAACTTTCTTCATCTTTCATAACAATTAAATTTTCAAACACAGACAGCTTCCTGACATGAGCAGCATTTAAAATTGGGCAAGGTAATCGTTGACTAACCCTATATAAAGAAACTGTATGCGAAGCTATCAGTTCGAGCTCGTAAATACATCACATAAACCACAGCAACTCAACCACGAGGTTCTTCGTGGCACGGGAGGTCTTGAAATCAACGGCTGCACAAAATTGGAAAACAAAAACTCATTTCTCAAGGAACAATTAACATATGATCTGCTCTGCTGTGTTGAGCAATGACAAGAAATTGAAAAGAAAAAAAAAACCTGATCCTCAGATTCTGGGTTGAAATTCTCTGCATTTTCAGACCCTTTGATATGCGCTGCAAAATTATTAGTTTCAGTCTAAGTTTTCCAGATGCAAATTCAAAGGCATCAGAAGAAGAAGAGCCCTTATGAACAGATTCACCTGATAAGTGTAAATTTGTATCTTCATTTGGTTTTGATGAGAGATCCCTTGGAGCTGTCAGTGACAACTTTTCTGAAGTAATCATATCAGGTATGGCAGTATTTTCAACAGAAGCACTTTCCACGACGCCGATAGTTTCCTCCGATGCCGAGACCTCTGGCGTAACCGAGTTAACAATAGAAGCAGCCGTTGGCGCAATCTTCTCATCAAGTACCTATGTAAGTTCTTAGAGCTGGAAAACTAATGTTGCTGATAAGAGTAGGTTGCAGTTTCAAATTTAGAAAGCGGATTACATACCTCTGGTTCCTTTGTTGTATCTACAGACTCATCATCTGAACTGCTACTGCTATGATTCTGAAGAGTGCCATTTTTTGTCTCAGCAGCAATTCCTAGTTTCTGATTAGTCCCAGAATTGGAGGAGCTACTCTCTTCTACTTCCTTATTCCCCTTACCAAATGGATTGCTGTGGCTCGGCTGATTCTCAGAAGCTGGGGATTCAACCTCACCACTGTCACTTCCCTTATCATTTCGGTTCTTAACATCCTCATTTCCTGAAATGAACAGAATTATAAGCAGAAGAAATCCAACACAGAACTATGTAAATCCCCAGATGAAATAATTTGCCGTAATCTAACTCAAGTGAAATCATTCTCTCCAAAGCAATCAAAGAACTGAAGCTTAAAAATACCCCAAAACCCTGCTTACTTTGGAGTGAAGCGTCCGAAGGGGGAAAATTGAAATTAAAAAACAGGGGATTAAAATAAAGCTGAAGTTTGAATCAGTCAACAAATCTAATTGGGTATAAACAATAATAAAAGAGAGAGTAATTACAAGGGTTCAAATCAAAATCAAAATCAAAATCAAAACCAAAGCCAATCTAGTTTAATCAGATCCCAAAAGCAAGGAGGAGGCATCAGTGGCAAAACCCACTTCAGAAATTACATATGAATACAGCGACAGGAGGAGAGATGAATCGGAGGAGGAAGAAGAAGAAGAAGGGGCACTTAAATCGGAAAAGGGGGAATGAGGAGGGTACCTTGAGAGGCGTTGGAAGAGGGGCTGATGTGAGCTTCCAATTCCTTCTTTTTCTTGGCAGCTTTTCGCTTCTTAGCACCTGACGGCATGATGAACACAAAAGCAATGGAAGGGAAGGGAGTTTGTGGAGAAACACAAACTTGGAGGCTCCGCAGCCTCAGAAGAGATTGAAAGAGAGCAAAAATTGTGAGGTGGGTTTATATATATATATATGGAAAAAGGATATGGCAGAGGAAGGGACAGGTGGGGATGACGATCTGGAGGTTCACTCACTCCCCAAATTGCTTCAGCGCCAATTGGGATTCCCAATCCCCCAACGCTATTTGCCCTTCTCACTTCCCCCAATGTTAAAAATCACAGAAAGATTCCATTTTTATCCATCTCCTCTGCTTTTTTTGTAGGCGAGATTTGACATGATATTAAAATAAAAACATTTCTCACCATTTTACGGGAGAAACACTTGGTGTTGTTGTTCTTATTATTTTGCTAAACAATAAACATCACAAAAGAAATTTACACTAAAAAAATTCACAGAGTCTATGTGAGGGAAATTTAAGGAATAAAGAAACTTTATATTCTGAAAAGAAAAAGAAGGAAAGAAATTTAATGAAATTTGGTCCCCAAATTTATTGCCACAAAAATCCAAAGAAAAGAGTGAACGGATGCGAGTGATTGGGAATGTGCCATGTTCCACTCTCACTGTTTTTCTCATTATAATATATATATATATAATCCAATTAAATGTCTTCATTTTTTTATACTGGATTTTGACGTCACCTTTAAATTTCTCTTTTATAAATAATTTTCCTAAATTAAATAATATTCCATTTTACATATCAAATATATTTTTGACATATTACACATTTGTATATAATAATATATCTAATAAATTAACAAGCTTTAAAAGTATTTAATAAATTTATAATACGATCTATTAGACGCCAAAATGAAAATTTATTAACAAATTTTTATACCCGTGTGTCGTATATTTAAATTAATTTTAAAAAATTAAATAAAAATAAAATGATAAATATATCATTATAAATAGCCCTTTTGTTCTATACAACACAACAACATTGAATAATCATACTCTAATAATTAAAAAATAATAATTATAATGCTTCAATATGAACTTTTTGAGTCTTCTAAGAATGAAGTACATAAGTACGGAAAATAGAAAATAAACAAATAAATAAAGGAAGGAAAGATGGGAGAAAACTTAATTATTCATTGATATATTATAATTTTCTCATTAGATTTTTATATAGTAATTTTATTAATGATATCTTTAATGTTTTTAAAATATTTAATAAGTATATAAATTTTAAATTTTAAATTTTTTATTTTATATTTACTAAATATATATATATAGATATATTTATATTTATATTTATATTTATATATAAAAACACAGAATATTTTGTTGAGTTTGTTCCTAAAGTTGAGAACTTGAATGGAGTGCCACCAAGGATGCATAAGCGCCATCACTGATCTTCATCAGCTCCTCATGGCGGCCCTTCTCTGCAATTGCACCATTTTTGACAACAGCAATAATGTCAGCGCCTCTAATGGTGGCAAGGCGGTGGGCGACGACGACGGTGGTTCTGTTAACCATCACTCTATCTAATGCTTCTTGAACCACGCGCTCTGACTCGGCATCCAGCGCGCTCGTTGCCTCGTCCAGTAAAAGAATTTTTGGGTTCTTCAGAATGGCTCTCGCAATGGCTATCCTCTGTTTTTGGCCGCCTGATAACTGGACTCCTCTTTCTCCTACCGAGGTTTCGTAGCCTCCCGGCAGTGAAGAAATGAAATTGTGGGCATTGGCTGCTTTTGCTGCTCCCATTATCTCTTCCTCGCTTGCTGCGTTTTCTGGGTTTCCATAAGCTATGTTGGAGCGAATTGTTTCATTGAACAACATCGGCTCTTGACTCACCAACCCCATTTGCTGCCTCACCCAGCTCAGTTTGAACTTGTGAATTTCCACTCCGTCAAGAAGAGCACGCCCCGAATCTGGGTCGTAAAATCTTTCTATTAGACTGATTATCGTCGATTTCCCGCTGCCACTCTCACCAACCAATGCAACACTCTGCAGAGGAGAATACACATTCAATCTGAGCAATAGAAGAACTAAAAGGGAAACTTTTTGAAATGGGGTTTATTATTAGAGCTTTATAAGCTTCCAAGAAAGCTTTATAGTATACTTTGTTCGAAGGTAGTATTCTTGAGAATTGTTGGGAAGAAGTTTCACCTTTGCACGCCTTTTGGAAAAGTCAAAAGCAAAACCATAGAACTTAGGCTTAAAGTGGATATCATACCATGGTAAGGAATTATGGTTGTTGTTTTACCTTTCCGGATGGGATGCGTAAGCATAAATCGCAAAAAATTTGAATATCTGGCCTTGTTGGATACTTGAAGCTAACATGATCAAACTCGATATTGCCAGTTACAGAGGTAAGTGTCACACCTTCGCTGCTGCTTGAATCAATGTTAGGCTTGCTGTCGAGTATTTTAAATATAGAGGCAGCGGAATCCTTGGCTTTGGTGCTATCAGGAGCCAAGGCAGTGGTTTGGGAAACACCCACGGCAGTAATTGTAAGAGCAAAGAAGACCTATCGCAGAAAATGAAGAACAATCATACTAATATCGTAAAAATGGAGGTGGAAGAAAAGAAAAGGTTATATTTGAACCTTGAAGACTTCAGGGAATGTTGCCTTGCCATGTTTCACAAGAATGGATCCAATGTAGAAGCAAAAGGCATTTGTGCAGAAGAGAGCAAAGAAAGAAAAGCCAAAGCCGGCGCCACTGAGGAGTCCTAGGCGGACTCCATTCTTGACAGGGTCCTCACATTTCTTTTCATATAAATCCATCACCTTCTTCTCAGAGCAAAATGATGCAATGGTTCTGATGCTGCTGACCGCATCACTGGCGACTTGACTGGCTTCTTCATACATGACCTTGGCATCTGCACTGAACCCTTTCGTGAACTTGGCCTGGAGGTAACCTTGTGTAAGCAGCAAAGGAGACACTGCTAGAATTACAATTGCCAGTATCCAGTTAGCTGAGAATCCTATGATTAGCCCAACTGTGATGGTCGCAATATTCTGGACTACTAAGGCCAAGGCATCCCCTACAAGCCTTCTAACTGTGGCAGCATCAGTAGACAACCTTGCTCCAATTGCGCCACTGAAATATAGGAAGGAGTTTTACCTTAAAAACATGATGTTAATGAAACAAAAAATTCAAATTCTTAAACTGACCTTGTGTTTGCAGGATCATCAAAGTAACTAATCTGTTGGTGGACAATCTTTTCAAAGGTAGAAGACCGAATCCGTTTGATTAACTTTCCGCCTGCAATTCCAAAAAGGCAATTCTGCAAAGATGAAGCAAAGAATGTGAGACATCCTAGACAGAGATACAGAAATGCCCAAAACTTGGATTCTTTCTGAAGCTGGTTTGCTGGTTTATAGAACATTCCAATGGCACTTGAGAGTAAGAGGCCAAAGATAGGAAAAGCCATGCCATTCAAGACAGCTGCAATACATCCAAGCAGCAAGACAGGAACTTCAGGCTTATTCAAGGTTGCTAATCGTTTCAATGAACCACTTATAGGCTTTTCCATATCAATGTCTTTTCTTTCTGGTCTGTCTTCATTGATTTCTTCATCGTGGATATGAACTGAACCTGGAATGGCAAAGTTGATTGTGAATGAATGACGACTACCTGATGAACCCCTACTTATGGATCTCATCATTGGCTTGGTTTCTGTTCCTGTTCCTGTTCCTGTTCTTGTTCCTTCTTGCAAACGGAGTAGCTGGGAATAAGCTCCATCAGGATTTTTTATCAGCTCATCATGTGTTCCTAAATTTCAAATTTTGGTTAGCTCAAACTATGGAAATGGGAATCTGAAATTACTTGAATCTATAGCAAACCTTGTTCTAGGAGTTTCCCTCGATGCACCACTGCTATAGTGTCAGCATTCCTTATAGTTGTCAAGCGATGTGCAACAACCACAGTTGTCCGGTTAGCCATCACTCTTACAAGTGCATCTTGAACAATCCGCTCTGATTCTGAATCTAAAGCACTGGTAGCTTCATCCAGGAGTAGAATCCTCGGATTTTTCAGGATGGCTCTTGAAATGGCTATTCTTTGCTTCTGTCCACCTGATAGCTGGGTACCATGCTCGCCTACCATTGTATCAAGCCCTTTAGGCAGCTTGTCAATGAACTTTGCAGCATTAGCAAGCTCAGTAGCCGCTCTGACCTCTTCTTCTGTGGCATTTTCTTTACCGTACAGTATGTTCTCTTTTATAGTAGCTGTAAAGAGAATAGGTTCTTGGCTAACAAGACCAATTTTTTCTCTAATCCATTTGAGCTTAAATTTCTTCAAATTCACTCCATCTATGAGTACTTCACCAGAATCAGGATCATAAAACCTTTCTAGCAAACTGATAACTGTTGACTTCCCGCTTCCGCTCTGTCCAACAAGTGCAGCCGTGGTTCCACTGGGAACAGACAACGAGAATCCTGAAAAGATCTGCACATCTGGGCGTGCAGGATATCTGAAGTAGACATCTTTAAGTTCAATGTCACCTTGTATGTCTTCCAGTGCTACACCACTGGCATCGTAGGAGTCGATCTTCGGTTTTCGCTCGATCGTCTCGAACATTTTGTAAGCTGCAGCCTGTCCTAAAGCAAATGCATTCAGCACAGGTGATGTCTGGCCCAATGACCTTATACCATGAAAAAAGTTAGGTGAATTCATAGACCAAAGCATAGGGATCACGTGACATGAAAATGAAGATTTGAACTTACATTCCACCAGCCAAAATTGCAAATATAACATTGATAACTTGTCCACCATTGTACCCCTTCTGAATGATAAGCTTGGATCCATACCATATAGCAACCCCATAAGTGCCAAAGATGATAAGCAAGATTATGCCGTGTCCTAAACCTGAGGCAAGTCCTTGTCGAACAGTTGACTTGTAGGCTACTTTCAGCTTGTCGTTGTATTTCTCGATAGCTTGTTTCTCCCCAGTGAAGGACGCTACCTTCAATAATCAAAACAGAGGCTTAGAACATGTAACAAACTCAAGCTAACTACTACCGAATATTATTCGTTTTGACTTGTTACGTATCGCCGTTAACCTCATAGTTTTAAAACGCATCTGTTAAGAAGAGGTTTCCACATTCTTCTAAGGAATGTTTCATTCTTCTCTCCAACCGATATAGGATCTCACAGTCCACTCCCCTTGGGGGTCAACATTCTCGCTAGCATACCGTTCGATGTCTGACTCTAATTCCATTTGTAACAGTTCAAGCCCACTACTAGTAGATATTGTCTCCTTCAGACTTTCTCTGATGGGTTTCTCCTCAAGGTTTTAAAACGCGTCTCCTATGGAGAGGGTCTAACCCTACTCCAACTAGTGTCTTGCACTGTCCGGTGTCTAGCTTTGATACCGTTTGTAACAGCTCAATCTTATCGCTAGCAAATATTGTCCTCTTTGGACTTTCCCTTCTGGGCCCCACAAGGTTTTAAAATGCGTCGACTATGGAGAGGGTCTAGCCCTAATCCGACTAGTGTCTCACACGGTTCAGTGACTAACTCTTATACCATTTGTAATAGCTCAAGCCCACTGTTACCAGATATTGTTTGCTTTGGCCAGTTACGTATCACCGTCAGCCTTACAGTTTTAAAAACGCGTCTATTAGGGAGAGTTTTTCACACCCTTCTAAGAAATATTTCGTTTTCCTCTCTAACCAACGTGGAATCTCACAATAATGGTCTTTTAATCCAATCCTTACTGTTCTAATGGCTCCAATGGTTTGTTCTACAACGTTCCCAGCTTCAGCATAAGCATTCTGTGCACGGCTTGACATTCTAGACATGATGAGTGAAGCGGCACCAGCAGCAGATACAATGGCAGGAATGCAGAAGAGCAGAACCACAGCAAGATGCCATCCCCTCACAAAGGCAATCACAAAACCGCCGAAGAAAGTTGATATTAACTGTATGAACTTCCCCACCTACATCATCAAACAAAACAAATTTGAAACAAGATGCGATAAAAGAGTAAGAATGAGAAAAGAAAGAACAAATACCTTCTCTCCCATGGCGTCTTGAATAAGAACAGTGTCTCCAGACATTCGACCAACAATTTCTCCAGTTGAAGTTTCAGTGTCGAAGTATGTAATGTCCTGTCTTAGTATTGTTTTCAAATACAATGCGCGAATTCGTGCTGCCTGTCTTTCTCCTGTTACCATCCAACATGCAACCTCTGCAATGGATTATTATGTTTATATGTCAATCAACACACCGTTTACTAACTGCTTAAACACCGTATTTAATAATAATAATAAACTTCTTCTCAAAGTTCTAAATGCGATGACTGGGGCAAGCGTCTCTTATAATAATAATAATAATAATAATAATAATAATAATAATAATAATAATAATAATAAGAAGAAGAAAATATTTGTCGATACTTACGCAGGAATGAAGCAATTCCAGTGCCAATGCCCACATACACGTAGTCTATGGAAATCTGGAAGCCAAACAAACAAGTTTTTTTTAAGTATATATTAAATTTTTATTTATTTATTTATTTTATCTACACCTCTAATTAAAATAAAATAAAAATAAAAATAAGCAATTATTATTTTTCTTTTTGATATTCAAAGAAAATTCATAATTACCATTATTTTTATAAGAATAAATCATCTGTTCATAAATAATGCAAAGAAAAAAAAATAATTAGAAATTAATAGTTTTTGAAAATATAAACTAATTTCATTTATATTTAGAACAAAAGTATTTAAAAAAAAGAAAAAAAAAGAAAGTGGAAGACGAACCTTGGAAACTCGAGCGACGACGTCAGACTGATCAGCGGAGCCGAAGGAGTTGATCATCTTGTTGAAAATGAGCGTCATGAGCGGCTGAGAGAGGCCATTAGCGACGGCGCTGACGGTGCCGACGGTCATCAACACAGCGTCGAAGCGATCGGCGAATGAGAAGAGTTTATAGAAAGGGACGTTGTGATAGTGCCGTCCATTCGGCGGCGAGGCGGAGGAGGTGGCGGCGTCCATGGCGGTTGAGGTGAGTGCAGGAAGAGTGGTGGTTGAGGAGGGACTGAAATTGGGGCAATTTGCAAGTCCTTTAATAGAAGAAGGAATGCTTGGGGAAATTATAGTTTCATGAACCTAAGTTATGATTCCACGTCCGCCTCCTTCTAGAATAATTATATTTAGCAAATTCACAAACATTTTGTTTCTTTATATATATATATATATATATATATATATATATATATATATATATATATATATATATTTATTTATTTATTTATTTATTTATTTTATATTATTCATAATTTATTGATTTTTTTTTTTNGGGAAAAAAAATGAAGATGTAAGAATAAAGAATTTGTTTTTTTTTTTTTCAATTATCCATTTAAATTTCTAAATTATTAATTATATTTGTCTATATTTTGCTAAAAGGAGATTTTCCTAACAAACATGAAGAATGATTTAAATAGATTTTAAATTTATTTTTTAAAAAAATTATTTCAATAAAGTATTATATATCTTACATTTATTTTTGAAAAAAAGGATTAAATAGCAACTTTCTTGTTTCGTTATATTTCTATCTATTTTTCTTCAAAATATATTTTTAAGAAAGTAATTTTTATTAATGGAGATAAACAAAATATTTTTGGTCATTTAAAATTATTTAAAAAAATTATAATAAATATCCCAAAATTATAAATTCAATTAGCCAAGCTACATTACTTGAGACTACAACATGTATATGCAAATATTTTGTCATATGAAAACATGTGCTCAATCAAATTGAGTGACTTCCGTTTATAGTATCGAAACACTAGCTCCAGCGTCTCGATGCCACTTAAAAAAGGTCAAACATTTTAAATTTTTTCAGTACACACGCTATTCTTGTTCTTATCGTTCTTTCGAATTTGAGAAGGCTATTCATAGGAGAAAAGTTTAAACACGACTTCTACTGAGAGAGTTTATGGAATGTTCTTGAGAACTAAGAAAAAGATTTGAGGCTCGAGATTGTGACATATCATAACGGGAAGAAGGAATGAAACGTTGGTACATGGGATTTGAAGTTCATGGTTTTGATGGTGTATTGAATAATTGAAAGAACGAACAAGAATTAGTTCCAGATTGTGAAGTGGGTTTCGATGAGGACAGTAGAACACCCACTTACCCACTTCATCTTAGTTCAAAATCTAAACTGAGTTTTGATCAAAACAGGTAAAATACCAACCTTGTACACTTTGATTCTTCTCCAATTTTGTATTGGGGTTTGCTTTTAATCAAAACGGAAGAATCCCACTTGAACTGTCTTCAAATCTTGAATTGATTTTGATAAAACAGGAAAAAGTGAAGACCCCACTCACCCCCTTGCATTTACTTCAAAATCTGAACTGGGTATTCATCGGATCGCCACCACTTCCCCGCTCAGATCTGTTCAGAACATTTTTAAAACAAAACAACAGCTTGAAGCAACCTATTCCAACTTTCAAAACCAAAGAATCTGTGACAAACAGCTATGTGATAAAGAAGGCCACAGCATAGTGTTCTTTGATTGTATAGCAGAGCTATTATATGAAGTTTCAGAAATCAACAACAAAGCAGCCGTTTTGATCATATCTATTCCTTTTGGATTTTCATAACATCGAGATATGACTTCCCATTCAGTTCCCTGGTGAAGAATCCTTTGAGGAAATCTGTGACTCCAATTGTTTTAAACAAGGCAGGTCTTTCTGGAGTGACCAAGCTTGGGGCAGGACCTATCTCCCCATCCAATCTTGGGCTGTAAAACATGGCCACTGAGAGCCTCTCCTTCGCCGAGTTCACTGTTGCGCGATGCTCAATGCTACGATACGTTCCATTCGTGATAATCTGAAGGTTCATTCATATTCAACATCAAAACGAATCAGGTTTTGCAGGGTTGATTCAAAATATAAAGAGACGAAAATGACAGTTTTTACCTCCATAACGTCTCCAATGTTGACAACAAAGGCGTTTGGGAGAGGCTTAACAGGAACCCACCTCCCATCCTTTCTTATCTGGAGGCCTTCCATTTCATTGACTTGAAGAAGAATGGTAATGGCAGATGCATCAGAATGGTTATTGAGTCCAATGACAAGTTCTGGTTGAGGACATGGAGGATAGTAGTTCATTCTTGTTGACATCATTCCTTCTTCAAACACCTCTCTCATCTCGCAAATCTCCATTTTCAGTGCCTTCGCCATTAATTCAAGCAGTTTCATGGCTAGATTTTTCATCTCCAGTGCATAAGCATCCAAATCATCTCTAGAAGAACAGACAAAAAGGAATCCCATCGTACACAACAAATCAAGCTTGTCTTGCATATCTTAATGTGTGGAAAAATACAGGAAATACTACCTGAATGGAAGAGGGAGGTTGAGGAACAAGTGAGGTTTCCTTAAGTAAGTGGGGAGCATAAAAAGTCCAAAGAGATCTCCCCAATTAAGCTTCTGCTCCTCAGAGACAACAAAGCTCTGTCCAAATCCTTCAACATCTCCTGGTTTTTGCCACAGCTTGCTCTTCTCTTCCATTGGAAGATTAAAGAGTGCTTGAATGCCTGATTTCATACTCTCCACCAATACATCACTCACTCCATGATTTATCAGCTGATGAGAAAGAAAATGAATCAACAGAATGATATTAATTGAAAGCTTTTAAGACAGATCAAACAGCAAGTACCTGGAAGAAACCCCAATCTTTGCAAGCATGATGGAACTTATCAAGTTCAGGATCCTCACAATTGCTGGAGGACAGCAACTTGTGCATGTCAATAACAGGGACTTGAGCTGAAGTGTCAGTGAACTCAAAAGGAGGATCTTGGTCGGGGCGAATATATCGATGGGGAACTGTCGACGGCGAGCTTTTGACCAACTCTTGAACGCAAGGCACCGGGAGAGAGTCTCTCAGCTGCAGCTTCATTATTTGTGGCTCCATCTCCCAACAAAGCTCCCAGTAGCTCCCTCTAAACACACATATATCTACAACTCTTTAACAAAGCTGAGTTCCCAATGCAACTGTTAAGACAAAGGTAGTGTTCAGCTGCCTTTTAATTTGTCAGATAGCTTCTGCCGATCAATAATCTCCAAATCCAAATAAAATAAACAGTGCAACTTCAAGCTGGATTATTTTACAACTCCAATGAGAAATTTGTTTCTTTGTGGGATCCACGAAGCATACAATGGTTGAATTTCAAGTTTCCCAAATATTGAAACTAACCAAGAATATGTAAGTATAGTTTTTTGGAGATGGATAAGCTCAAATTCTGAATAAAATAATGTTCTTTTAACATAAGTTGGATTTTTTCAATTAATCCAATGAGAAATGTTGTTTCTATGTGGAATCATTGACGCATCCAACCTCACAAAGATTGGAACCAACTTTGAATATATCATCATAGTTTTCTGGTAATCTTTTTTTTTTTTTTTTTTTTAATTACAACTTAAATTTTTCTTTACATTCATTAGCTGGGATTCATGATGAATCTCCTGCACTATGAATGAAGCAAGCTGAAGAGGTGCAAAAGCTGTTTCTGATATGGATATATAATTTCTTCCACTTGTGCGACGAGCATATGCTTTATTTTTGTTTCCCTATCGGTAGATAACTTTTTAACAAGCATGGTCGCCCATATTCTCTATTCTCATCTGCTCAAGGTATGATTTTCCTTCTAGTTTTCGAGCAAAGAAGTCTTTGAAGTACTTTTCCAACATAACTCTTCTAAAAACTGCGGGGTTCTGCGGTCCTACGAGGCTGTTAGCTGGACCCAAATCCGAGTTTAGATTTGAGCTATGGAATGTAGCTACTGAAAGCCTCTCCTTGGAGAAATTCAGTGAAACTCTATGCTCAATGCTCTTGTATACACCATTGCTTACAATCTGCAGCAAAGGCAGAGAGACAGGCCAAACACAGTAAATTGCTAGCAAGTTTAAGAAGGGATCAGAAAAAGATGAATGCACATAGAGACCATGAAGCACCTCCATGATGTCTCCAATGTTGACTACAAATGCATTTGGAAGTGGTTTAACAGCAACCCATCTCCCATCCTTTCGAATTTGCAATCCTTCGGCTTCATTGAGCTGATAGAGAATTGTCAGAGCGTCAGCATCTGAATGAGCTGAAAATCCGATCGCCTTATCAGGCTCAGGGCATGGAGGATAGTAATTCAACCTCATTGACTGAACACCATCTCTAAAGAGCTCTCTCATTTCCTCAACATCCATCTTCAGAGCTTTGGCCAAATGATCCAAGATGACAATTGCTAACTTCTTAACTTCAGTAGAGTAAGCTTCCAAAGTCTCTCTGCAATAAGCGAATTAGAAATCAAAATCATACCATTCGATTGGAGTTTCAAGAATTGGCCAAAAACCTGAGTTTTGGTGGAAGCTTTTGAAATAGACGAGGCTCTCTCAGATCAAGAGGGAGAGTGGTTATGTAGAACATGTCTGACCAATCAAGCTTCTGCTCCTCTGATACCACAAAGAGCTGCCCAAATCCTTCTTGATTCTGTGAGTTTTGCCAAAGCAGCTTCTTTTCAGCGTAGGGAAGATTGAAGAAACTTTCAATTTCCATTCTGAATTCCTCCAGCAATGAGGTGGGAACTTCATGGTTTATGATCTGGCAAGAACAATTATCAGAACCAACCACAGGCCAGCAAGCGCCAGACTTCACAATAACAAGAAGAAACTGTCTAAGTAACACCTAGGCTTCTTTCTACAGAGATTCCTCCTCAAAATGACAGAACCCGTGAAAATAACCCCAACTAATTTATAATCCAATCCAACCCCATTTGGTTGGGTGGCCATTATGAATGGTCGAAGTTTTCTTAAACACCCATATTCAATTATGTTGACTAATAGGTTTCCCATACCGAGGGAAGAGCTCTCCCACCACCATAAAACCTTATTTGAGATCAAAGGCCTTACAGAAGGATGTAACATGAGATAGAAACAATATTGTAATACTCATTCGTTGCCAATTGTTTCTCTTTGTAAGTTTACCTTCCAGTTTTCAGAAATTCTCTGGTGACATGTAACACCCCAAGCTCATTGCTAGTAGATATTGTCTGCTTTGGCCTGTTACGTATCGAAATTAATCTCACGGTTTTAACCACGCCCTTATAAGGAATGTTTCGTTCTCCTCTCCAACTGATATAAGACCTCACAATCCACCCCTTGGGGGCCAGCGTCCTCGCTGGCATAGCGCTTGGTGTCTGGCTCTGATACCATTTGTAATATTTTAAGCCCACCGCTAGTAGATATTATTCGCTTTGGCCTGTTACGTATGGTTGTCAGCCTCACGATTTTAAAATGCACCTACTTCGAGAGAGGTTTCCACACCCTTATAAGAAATGTTTCGTTCTCATCTCCAACAGAGGTGGAACCTCAAACCATGACACTTATAATCCTAATCTTAGGAAGGCTATGCATAACGTAAAACTACAATCAGATATATAGCAGACGAAGAGCCATCAAACAGAGTAGATTTCAACATCTTGATCTAGATCATTGCAGCAAAATGGGGAATCCCAGGTCAAATCAATGACTTACCAATCTTCATTCACGATTCACAGTGGCAACAGATTGTAATCACGAGATTAGGGCACAATTAGCAGACGGTTTACAATACATTTACATACCTGGAAGAATCCCCATTCCTTACATGCAGAATGCAACTTGTCCAATTCCGAAGCAGCAGAATCTCCAACAGCCAATCGGTGAAGATCAACGATCGGTACCGACGGTCCAGAATCTCTGTCGGAAACCATAGGCGGGTCCTGATCGGCGCGTTCATAGCGAAGGGGGATCTTCGCAAGGGGCTGCTTAGCCAGCTCCAAAACACTGGGCACTATGATGGATGTTCCAAAGTTAACGATTTCAGTATTGGACTCCATGGATTTTTGAAAGCGGTGATTGAGGTGTTGACTTACTACTTATTGCTACGAGAAGAAAACAAGTGCTGTCCTCTATTTCCATGGAAGTTAGTAAACTATAAATTTCATAAATTATTTGAGGCGGCGGCCATCCTTAGTTTCACCGTCCGATTTACATCCAACCGTCTTAACTAACTCTGAATAATTAAAAATATTTCTAAATTTTGTAAAAAATTTCAATAATACAACNTTTTAAACAAATTAAAAAATACTTTCCAATTTTAATTTTTTTTTATTAGTACCATCGTTAATGTTTTTAAAAGTTTAAACTATTCTTCCCATCAATATTATATTTAAAAAATACTCATAAAATAATATTAATATCATTAACTTTTATGAAAAAAAAATTTTAAAATTTTTTTATTATCTAATATATTGATAGATTATCTACCTGGTTATTTTTAAATAAAAAAAGTTAAAAAAATTTTAATTTTTTTTTTTAAAAGTTAAAAGGTATTAATGAGACTTTTTTAAATTGTGTTTTTGTATAAAAAAAAAATTAAAAAAAAATTAAAAAAAAATTAAAATTAAAAGTTTAATTGTATTATTGGAATTTAAAATTAATATATATATATATATATATATATATATAAAAGTGATGATAAATTTAAATAAGGAGGAAATATGTATACATTAAAGAGTTTAAAAAAAAGAACAAAATAGAAAGTTAAAATTTTAATTTGAAAAGTTTCTTATACATTGATTGGGCTTTTTCTCAAGCTTAGAAGCCCACTTTTGAAAGCCCACTTTTGAAAGCCCAGTAGGGTTCCATGTCAAGGATTTTCTCTCTCAATTTTAAGTGTTAAAATTCATATCTCTTAACTCCAATTATTTAATACATCTATCAAATATGTTGACAACCAAGAAAATGAGATGTTGAATCTGATCGATGGGTCCCAAATATCGACATAGATGTAGATGAAGAAGACATCGAGATTTAAGCTTGAAATTGACATCGTGCATCGTTGGAGGACTTATCGGACATATCGTTGTTGCTTATGGTCGTTGGAAAAGATGGCGAAGAAAAAAATGAAGATAAAAAAATGCATTTAATATAGTGATATGTGTATCATTCCACACAAAAATAGTATGCACGTTTTATTATCATATTTCCATGTGCTTAAATTCTATTTCGTGTATTTTTCAAACCACATAGTAAGACTTTTATTATCACCATAATTTATCATTTTTGTGTTTTATCTATATCATTTTGGTTGACACTTGTTTCTCTCTACAATCGATGTGAGACCTCACAATTCACCTCTCTTTGGAACTAGCATTCAAGCTGACACACCACTCAGCGTCCTCGCTGGCACATCACTCAGCATCGGCTTTGATATTGATACAATTTGTTACGGCCCAAACTAACAGCTATT
The DNA here is from genome assembly GCF_002738345.1 of Cucurbita maxima. Taxonomy (NCBI): domain Eukaryota; kingdom Viridiplantae; phylum Streptophyta; class Magnoliopsida; order Cucurbitales; family Cucurbitaceae; genus Cucurbita; species Cucurbita maxima. The sequence continues at coordinate 761,314 of NW_019272020.1, forward strand.
AGATATTGTATTTGGATTTTTTGTTTTGAGTTTTTTTTTTCAAAGGTTTTAAAATGCATCTGTGCCAAGAGAGGTTTCCACACCCTTATAAAGAACGCTTCGATTTTCTCTTCAATCGATGTGATCCCACACCATCGATAAAATAGCTAGATGGTTTGAGTGGGGGCAAATGTGGGGTTTTGATGTGAGGGTCTTCCACCTCATCGGTGGGTTTGCCAACAAAACATGTCGGAGAACATCGTCACGTTGTCTTCGTTTTTGTGTTGGCAATTAAAATCCCTCTAGTGCAATGAAAAGGACAGTCAAATTGCGACATACGCGAGAGGGTTGAGCTTCTCCCATCCGTCTCCACCGCCCACCCATACACACACAAAGGTGTTTGTGAAAATGCCACCCCGCAAACCAATAGAGATTGCGATAATAAAGGCTGGGTCAGGGTGAGCCACTGATTCCATCTTCTCTCTTATTCTCATCGTGTCGTAAGCAATGACTTACTAACTCAGTTTTCTCCACGTTTTTGCTATGCGGGGGAGTTGTGGGCATCCCTGCTCAACAAGATGGCAACCTTGCGTAATTCACACGAGGTACCACAATTTAATGTAATCATATCTTCTTCTTAATTAGTCAAAGTACGAGTGTATAAAGTTAATCTACATTAAATTTCTACAAAATTAATGATATAGTCATACTCAACCAATTGATTAAAGGATAGATTCAGTTGAAATTAGAAAAAATGTGCATTTTCTTCCCAACAAAATGAATCTCATGGATGTTTGTGCATTCAAAATTAAAAAATATGGGGAAATTGAAATCAACGAAGAATCCAATTAGAATTAGATTCCAATCCTAATTCCCAAAATTAAATAATTGTCCATTAAAGTAAGGAATCAGAATATTAAAAAAAATTCTATGATCATTACCTGAATGCAACCTATTATTGTCCTTGCATGTTCAATGTATGCCGTATTAAAGAATGTGTTCACCTTAAATTTCACAACTCAGACAAAAATAGTATCATAAATGAGTGTGTAGGTGAAACACGACCACGTAATTGTTCAAACTCAGTCCACACGGTTCACTTTAGAGATTGATTAATGACTCTTTAGTAGTTTCCATATAGTATAACCATCATAATCGTAAGGGAGCAACCTTGTACTTACGAACTATTACGATATTATACAAAACTCTCTCAATCAAGACAAATTCGTTGTCAGAGAATAGTTGGAGAACCTCTAACAAACCCCATTACGTAACATTTTACGTATCATATGCATCTATCAACTACTCCTATAAAAATGTTGACTTGGTGGGCACATTGTATATTCATAAAACTGAGTGATATTGTGTCTCATTCAACTAGTTTCGCATAGTAGGGGCTCATAATCGTGAACCATAGGCATTAAAATTACACTTGCTTTCCAAAGCTTTATAAATAATGTTAAGGATATTTAGTAATAAATTATAGTTTACCATATATATTATATTTGATATTTTATTATAAGGCAAATATCTAATATTTGCTTTATTATCATAGGTATCTTTCCATTTATTGTTATTTCCATTTATTACTATTTCCATATCTTTGTAATTCATTTGATTATAAATAAGATAACTTTCACACCATTTAGGTGTGGTGGATTAATCAAACATTCACATGGTATCAGAGCCCTCTCGGTTTAACAACCCCGATCCTTTCTTTTGAATGGCTTTTGAATCCTCTAATTTTCTTTTCCACCACCCCTGCTGGTTTTGACGCCGCAGGGGCAGTCTTCATGGCTGCCGTAGTCGGAGCCGATTGATTACTCTTCGGCTCCACCCTATTGACCTCCAAATCACCTTTCGTCATACTCTGTACATATAACCTCACCTTTTCCAACCAAATCGATTTTCCCCTTAGCCAATATAGTCTCTCTCATTTTCTTCCCAATCAACCTTCATCCTTCACATAAACCTTAACCTAAACCTATCAACCTTTTGCAGAGATTTACCTTCGGNATCTGGGTGCCGCACTGGCCTATTTGCCAACCAAGTTGCCGCCGCCCTTCCTGCCAAAATTGGCTTCTTCGCCCGATAAGGCGACTCTTCCGACTGCCCTTCTCGCCAAAATTGGCTCCTTCGCCCAATGTGGCGACTCTTCCGGCTTCAACATTGTCTTTGTCCCTTGCTCTAGGTTTCCCCTTCTACTTCTTGGGGTTAGAAATATTCTCACCAGAGCCAAGGCAGCATCGTCGCTAAGCGACAATCCCTCTTCATGGGTTAGACATATTCTCGCCGAAGCCAAGGCAGCATTGCCGCTGAGCGGCGATTCCTCTGCAATTTTCGATGGCCAAGAAAGTGTTTCTCTACGCCTCCTCTGAACCAGGTTGTTGACTTCTTCAAGAAAAGTGTTTCTCAACCTCTTTGAATTTTTCAGATTCAAGCTTCACGTTCGTTTAAATCCGACGCTTAGCTTGCGGTGGGGTGTTAAGGATATTTAGTAATAAATTATAGTTTACCATATATATTATATTTGATATTTTATTATAAGGCAAATATCTAATATTTGCTTTATTATCATAGGTATCTTTCCATTTATTGTTATTTCCATTTATTACTATTTCCATATCTTTGTAATTCATTTGATTATAAATAAGATAACTTTCATACCATTTAGGTGTGGTGGATTAATCAAACATTCACAAATAGACTGATTATTCCTTCCATATTAAGGGACACGCGTGAATGTTCCTATTAAATATAGACATTTTGAATAAGACAACTATATATTTTTTGTTGGGATTAGGCTTAAAGAAAGAGAATAAAAGGGTGTGAAAAAGTAAGAAGATTGAAAAGATGTGTGTGTAAATCTACTTCGTTTTGTTTGAGTGTGTGTATAAATAGATGATAAACTAATGCCATAACTCAAGGTAGAGCTTGAAACGCAGCCAAGAGAAGAAGAGAGGATGATAAGCTTAAAAGAGCTGGTAGAAAGCAGCTCCAAAATCAGTATCCCACAAAACTTCATTCGTTTGGATCAGGAGCCTTCTTCTACCTCCCATCCTTCCACGTTCCCCGTCCCACCGACCATCGATATGAGCCGATTACTCTCACCGCAACATTCCCGCTCTGAGCTTCTCAATCTTCACTCCGCTTGCAAGCAATGGGGCTTGTTTCAGGTATCTACTACTATTATCCATGACATGACATGATATGCGTCTGACTAAGTCGGGGGTGTGTTGTTCCTCGTAACTTTTTTCAGCTGGTGAACCATGGGGTTAGCTGTTCATTGTTGGAAGAGGTGAAGAGTGAAATTGAAGGGTTCTTTGAGCTTCCACTGGATGAGAAGATGAAGTTTTGTATGAAGGCTGGTGAATTTGAGGGCTATGGAACCGTGGTTCGATCCATGGATCAGAAGCTTGATTGGGGTGATAGGTTTTATATGATCACCCATCCTCTTTCAAGAAGAAAACCCCATCTCCTTCCCCACTTCCCTTCATCCTTAAGGTCACTTATTTCTCACCATGCTTAAGATAGTTATACGAAATATGATTGAAAACAACCCAGGATCAAAATATGTCGAAATAAAAATAAACAAAGGAAGGGATTCACCCTGTTGTAAAAATAGCATAATTTTTTAAAAAAATTTTGGTAAGTCAAGCTTATTAATTAAGGGTGTGAATACAGAAATACGTTGGAATCGTACTTGAAAGAGACAAAGAAGATAGCGATGACGTTGTTGAGGATGATGGCGGGGAATTTGGAGATGGAGGTGAGGAAGATGGAGGAGTTGTTCGAGGATGGAATGGAGGCGGTGAGGATGACGTATTATCCGCCATGTCCAAGGCCGGAGTTGGTGGTGGGCTTAAGACCGCACTCGGACGCGACGGGGCTGACCATATTGAACCAGCTGAACGGAGTGGAAGGGCTCCAAGTGAAGAAAGATGGGACATGGTTCCCAGTGAGTTTCATCCCAGACGGGCTGATGGTGAACGTGGGCGACGTTCTTGAGATCATGAGCAATGGGGTTTACAACAGCATTGAGCACAGAGCGGCGGTGAACTCGGAGAAAGGGAGAATGTCGATAGCGGTGTTCTACAACCCCAGATTTGAGGCAGAGATCGGACCACAAACTCAGAACCCACCATTGTTTAGAAGGATTGTGATGGAGGATTATTTCAAGGACTTCTTCACCCAATCTTTCAATGGAAAATCCCACTTGGAGCGGATGAAGATCCCACCAACTAATCAACCCAATTAATCGTCTCCTTAATCCTCATTCATTTCCTCCTTAATCTTTGTCTAATTATAATAAAAAAAAATATTAAATGCTTCAATTTTAATAATAGGGGCACCAATTAATTAATAAATAAATATTTCATTCAAAATCGATTGAATAAGTCCACTCAACTTTTATTTAACATTAAAATAAAATAGAATAATATCCATCACATGTTAATAACATCGGTTTATGTATGAGTTGTCGTGTCACCTTTCTTTGTGGCCATTATATTATATTTTCAAATAATTAATATCAAATATAGTTTCTTATATATTAATAAATTAAACAATTATTTTAAACTACACAAAGACATCCAATTGAAAATATATTTTTGGTATCAATAATCATTCAGTTTGAGGTAAATGACGAAAATTAATTGTTCTTTTTTGGAAAAAGTTAGATTTATTTATTTTTTTTTTTTCAGAACTTACTCAAAATTCATATTAGAATATGGAATTTAAGTTGGATACCCAATGAGTCTGATATTTCTCAAACTAAGGTCATTTAGCATATTTTGTCTTCAAGTCAAATCCGTTTTCATATTTTGTTACCATTTATTTACTCAGATATTTTAATATTTATAATTTTTTTATCAAACCAAAACAATGTTTTTTTTTTGTATTTATTTATTTATTTATTTATTATTATTATTATTATTATTATTTTGTAGGACAAAATTAGGAGGTAGCAAAGACATGGGAGCTGTTGTCATATACCCAACAATTTGGGTATTAAAGAAACTAGTGTTGACTTAGTTATAACATGACACGTGTATATTCATGTGTATATATTATACATATATATATATGAATATAAAAAGAAATTAATAAAATAAGAATAAGTTGGCACGTTTGTTTGGTGTTTGAAAGCAAAGTTTTCATCCACTACGCAACTCCAAGTGATAAAACAAATTATTCGGTACCAAAAAGTCTTGTAATAAAGTTGTGTCATCCTTTTATCTTTTATCTTTTAATTATTTAATAATTATTTTATTTGACTATATCACTTGCTTTAAATAATGAATGACAAAAAGAAAAAAAAGAGTAGAATTTCACTTCTTATTTTATTCCCATTTATTTTCTTTATTTATACTACTAATTTATTCCTATGTTTACACGTGGTTATAAAACCAATACATTTAATATCATTTTAAAATCCTTCTCCCTTTATTAAGTTTTGAATGCCCTTTCCATTTTCCATCTTTGAATAAAAGTAATGAATGGATCGATTCAAATGAGATCTACACGACTTTTTATTCATTCGTGGGATCTTCAAATATGGTCACAAATGTAGATTTAACTTTTTATTCATTCGTGGGATCCAAACGGTTCACTACATTCATTCATGAGCATTCAAATATTTGTCCTAGAAGAAACCACCATATCAACTTTATCTTCTATTTTGCAAATAAAGCTCATCTCTGAAACATTCTATTCTAATCCTTCAAATAGATTCAAATAATATATCATATTCTATATATAAGTATATATATTCAGTAGGTGGGCTGTCCATAAAGGAGGTGGTTCAACATTTCATCATCAGCTCAACCATGTTCAAAGTCTACAAGTTAAGAAAGATGACATCTATGGCGCCTACATTATCAACTTGAGAGATGTTCTTGAAGTTAGCTCACCGAACGATTGCAGTGCGCTCCATCCCCAAGCTTTGAAGTACAGATAGGACCACCTGCCAATAGTCTTATAAACTCCCAAGAAAATCTGTAGACATGAAACGTCATAAGTACGACCTTCGTTTATACTTTTTTTTTTTTTTTTGGAGATACTGTTTTTTCTTTTCAGTTTCCCATCCATAGAACTTTGGGCTATACATTCAACTTCTCTACTCTACTCAAAATTATCGTACTCGGAAGTCCTAAATCCTAACCCAACCAAATATGAATGCCATTTTACAAACGAGCAGACAAAACACTCAGCTTCACAAAAGTTGCCCTCTCTCTCTTCAGCTTTTGGAAAAACTCTCCCTCTCTTCTCCATTTTCATTGTAGATGGTTTCTTCATCATCATCCAGAAATTCATCCTTCATAAACAAACCGAGTCGTTCTAATGGGTTTTCCAACTGGCTCTCGTCTAATGATCTCTTCACTATTGCACGGTGATGTTGGACAAATAAGAATCCCCCACTGAGCTTTTTCAGCTCCTTCAGCATCTCAAGATTCTGGTCCAGTTCAACAGTTCTTTGAATCTAAATGACAGAAGGAACTGGTCAAGGATAACAGAATATATAATAAAAGTAGTTACATAGTCGATGAATAACCTTCTGAATAGCAATACGGGCAGCCTCTCTGTCTCTTTCTCTCTGCTGCTTCTTCTCAGCCTCTGCTTTTAATCGCAAGGCCATGTCAGCAGCCTTTATTTCTGCTTCTATACGTTCTCTCTCTGTACAATTCACAAGAGGAAATGCACAATCAATAAGTACATATGCCCATAGCAATGCATGAGATATTTTTAAGGGAAAATTATGAAGTTGATCCGCAGGACATTAATCTCCTTCCAGTATCAAAATTTTTAATATAGAAAAGATGGAAGTAAAATGAGCAGTGTTTTGGTTTCAATTAATTAATTATGTTAGGGAGAGTGTTTTTCTTCCATCCTATATTTAGACTAGACTATAATTTGGCTGGTACAAATTTAAGAGGGGCTTTAATTTAATGCCTATGATTTAGTCAAAGATAAAAAATCTCCATGAACCAAATTCATAATTCAATCAATATTTTCATGGGAAGTTATTTATTTAAAAAGAAAAAACATTACATGAATATTAGAGCAACCGTAATTCAAGCCAAGTGTGTACTCTTATGGTCGGTCTAAAAATGTGATAGGCAGGGGAGAGGAAAGGCGTTTCTTCCATTTACTCTTTACAGAAATTTACTTGGAGGGCTACCCATAGTTCGACTTTCATTAAAATTCATTAATCATCCAACAAGATAGATTTTTTATCAAATAAATTCTGTTTGCAGTTCAATAAGCAACAAAAATAGCATTCACGGCAATATTGCACACGATGTTGCTTTTACCTTCACGCTGCCTCCTTTCTAACCTCTCCTTCTCCTGTTGGATCTTCATTTGGTCAACTTTATCGCCCTACCAATGATGCAGAAACTATACTGTAAAACCACTATAGTCTAATAGCAAAATGCTCATAACATCTTTTTAATGAATTAAGGAGCTTACATGATCAGGAAGTGCCTTATGTTGTGCTTTCAAAATAGTTTCAGCAAATCGACTCTTCAGCATTGCAGCACGAAGAGCCTTTTTCGGTGAAAGTTGTACATCAAAAATTGGGGTAGAGAACGCTGCAACAAGTTAGAAGAGACAAAGTTAGTATGATATACATGATAAAGAAAAAGACAGGTCTATCTACAGTACTAACAGAAAAAACAACCTTCGGAAGTAGCATTTGCCCCAAGGGTCAAAGGCTGATCACAAGGAGGTTTTCCTTCATCCTCCAGAACACTTCTAATCCCTTCACATCATTCCCAGTAGTATGAGCATTCTCAGATGAGAAGGATATCACTACAATAAAGTTTTCGCAACAAATATGTATGTGAACTGACCATCAGAGTCTGTATCCGACTTGGACATCTGGGAAGCTGACAAGCTCCTTGTTTGAGAGTCCTAGATTAATATTTAAATTACATAAGTGAAAACAAAATTTGTGAATGTTTCATGACAACTCTGCAATCGTATCATACCAGTCTGCAAGGATCATTGACATCTGGATTTTCTCCTGACAATAATCTCTAATTAGATTGATCTAAATTAAGCAGAAATTAATTTTTTAGACAATTACCAGAATGAACACATGAAAGTAATAGAACAGTCAACTAACCACCAGAGGGTGCATGGCCTAAATTGGAAGAAGAGCCGCACAGAAATGGCGTGCTTCCACATCCTGTACACTTATGACTTGGTGTTTGTTTCTCAAAGGAGCTAGAAGCATGTTTATTGCCAGTTTCTGTAACTATCAGATACATGACTAATTAGCTCCTTCACAGGGCCATATAGCAGAACCGTAATCTTCCACTTCATACCTGTATGGAAGTTCTTCCTGGAAGGCTTGGGTGCACAAGTTGGAAGTGTTCTAGCACGATCAACCTGTACATGTTAATGAGAAAACGTAATCCATCATGCAAGATAAGAATGCTGCCTAATAACTGTGGATGTTATATAATCAAGCAAACCAAATGAGAAAATATTCATTACACAGATTCTAGTGTATCGTCAACAATACAACTTGAAAATAAACTTTCGGTACGTAAACAAAATGCATGAATGTTACTTGCCTCAGCACCATTTGCATTTGAAGACGGCTTGCTGACTTTCTCTTCAGATCCTGTTGACTTCTTCTTCAATAAAGTATTGTGAGATGATGGAGTTCGGGAAACCTTTTCTCCTGTTGGTCCACTTGAAAGTTTTTCTCGCTGAAAATCTGATTTTCCACCAAACCATTTTTCCTTTGGCAGTTTCCATTTCTTCTCAAAAACTTCGTGAAGTTCCTTTGCTATCTTATGAACATGGTTACCAGGAGGATTGTAAAGCATGGCATTAGAAAATGTCAGTCTAATATCAGCTGCAAATTCTTCACTTGCCCGATACATATTTCTCTCTAGTTTGGATTTGACAGTTCCCAAATCCATAGGATCAGTGATGATTGAGAAGTAATCAGGAATTTGCAATGCCACGGGATCCACGGGCTGGTTGAAAACCCAACCGAATGGATGGGACATAAGTGATTTTAAAATTGAAGAGCATTGTTGTGTTGTACTACGATCCAACTTCTGCTTCTTCTCTCTAGGAGATTCTATATCCTCAGTTGCTCTGCGCTTATCAGTGATAGTGATGGAAGATTTTGACTTGGAACAAGCAGCAGCAAAGGTCTTACCATTACAGAGAGCATTTAACGAATAGTTGAATGTGTCATCCACTTTCAACCCATTTGTGCCCTTAAATGACAATTTCTGGCCTACAAGCTTCCCAAAATCACAGGACTGTGAACCCGGATGATCTTCAACTCGTTTACCAGCAAATTTAATTTTCAGCTTTTTGCTTGATACAATGGTTTCAGTGGCAATCATTTTGACCCAAAGAAATGGCAAGAAATCCAATACCCGAAGAGAGCTAGATAATTAATCTTTTTAAAAGCAAACAAGACCACCAAAAAAGTGGCATCCCTCAAGCAGATGAGGAATGATGTAAGAACCACTCATCTCGAAATTAAACCTCCAGAGAGCCTGAATAGAAAATAAAATTCAGTCTTAAAAGAGACACGAAACCTACTAAATGACTAACCAAAAAACAACGTGATATTATAGTATCTCATAAACCCACCAACATGGGACAAAACGAAAGGGCCGCCATAACGTATCAACAAATAATAATAGAACGTGTCGGCGTAAAAAACCACGTTCTAGAAAATCTATAACGTTCGGTGGAAACATAAGCACTTACACAAAGAGATAAGAAATTTCGTGCTTAACAAAAAAGAGTATCTACTGTGAATGGAATGGGCTGAAAGTATCCACTTCAAGAAAAAGTCGGAATCCACAGAGGTTTCTCGGAGAACCCGTCAACAAGAAAGTTGAAAAATCTCGAAGTGAAAATAACAAGAGATAAAACATCAAAAAGAATCATACAGATTCAAGCAAAAGTTATTAGGGTATTAATCAAACATCGGTTTTACGACACCTCAATATCAAACGAAATAGGCAAAATCAAACGAAGAACAGACGAAATCTACAAGTTTAGGTCAAATCGAGTCGAGTGAAATCAATACATAACGAGTTCGAGAAGACAGCATCAAAATCTAGAGCACCTCGAATCTCAGTGAACCCCCAGCCCACCCTCAACGGCGGAGCAGACAATAATAAGTAGAAAGAAAGAAAGAACTTACACAGATCGACTGGAGAGCTTCGGAAGCCTAGAGATAGAACAGATGAACGACGTGAAACGGAGACTTGGAATAATTCGAAGAGAGAGGGCGAAGAGCCCCCTCGAAGAAAACAACCGCGCAAACGAAGGAGAAGGAAGGCGATAAGTCTAGGGTTTATGGGAAGACTATCCCTCCATTCCCATTGACCTGTCTTAACAGATGCCGGGTTTTCACTCCAATTATTTGCATCGGTCTTATATATATATATAAAAATAAATAAATAAATATTTAATATTTTATTTACATGAGTTAATTAGGTGCATGCACATTTTACATTTTTAAACAAATTAAATTGTTCATTATTTGTTTTATTTTATATTAACGTTAATGAATTTTTTTGTCTTTTCCTGTTTTGCTTAAGTTAATTCTAAAGCACCCATTTGGTGTTAATTTAAAGTTTTATTAATAATAAGAAGGGATCAACACGTGAAATTAAATATGACAATATTTCCCGTCCACATTCCCTGAGAATGTTGGTCAAATACATGCCATCTTCTTGAGCAACCCAAACACAAGAGTCGTCGTTGCATCTATAAGCAAGGCAACGACGAGTCTCTAACCAAAACACGTCTATGGTCACATGTTTATTTGATGACGTTGAGAAGATATTCTCTTTGAATTCTCACGAGTATTGTTCATTCACTTGAAGTAAATGATTACTAAAATCATGTCTTTTCATTTGCAATGTGCAGATAAAGTTTGTCCAAGATTCTAATGCCTTATGCCTTATTTCTTTTCTTCTTCGGGTTCTTGTTCTCTTCCGTATATGGATCCAAATAATTTTATAATGTTTATAATATTTAGTAACTTAGTAAAAATGTAAATTTGTTCATAATAATTTGTGGGGTAGCATTTACTTTATAATAAGAAAATGGTTACATCCATAATTAGTAAAGGAATTGAATTTTGCATTACTGCTATTTCTTCGTATTTATGCCATTTTTTTAGCGCTTTATAGTAATTAACAAATAACTTGTGTTTCATGCCTACAAAAACTTATGTTTTAATAATAAATAAATATATATATTTATCATTATTAAAAAAAAACAAAACAAAACAAAAGACGTTATAAAATCAATTATGGAATTATTAGAACATTTTGTGTAATTAATGTTGTCACAGTGAAGTTTGTATAATTTATTTAAATTTGGAACTCAAATGGACGAAATTAGAAATTAAAAGTTCAAATTTATTGATTCAATACGTTAATTGTCCTGCTAAAAATTAAACTATATATTTTTTAATATAAATATATTTTAAAAGCATATTAAAAAATATATATATTACTATAAATATCTTTTGGCTATAATATGATATTTAAATTTATAAAAACTATTAAAATTTAAATTTTTAGAAATTAGGTAAGTAGAATTTGGTGAATATATTGATTTATTAATATATATATATTATAAAGAGTGTATTGAAAAATGAAAAACTTAAAAATAATTATATTTATAAATAATAATAAACATAAAAAAGAAATTATTTTTGGTTAACTCTAACTTGATAAATTTTAGTGGAGAATCCCACTCGTAAATAGAGAATCTTATTGGGATAGAGAATGAAATAGGTAACGTGGAATCTTTTCCAATTCTTGTGGACATCTCTATGTATGCCTTCTTAAAAGAGAAATATTATAATCTCTAGAGTCAATGGAATCCGTCACCATGATCTAAGCGACATCATTAATTTTAATGTGACACTTTTCAAACAACTTTTTTACACATATAGTGAAGGATGGGTCGATTTCTACACGTGACTTTGTTGTCTGATAATATTGATATTTTTATTGACACATTTCTTTTCTTAAGCAAATAAACAAAGGTTTGGAATTAAAACATTAGGTTATTTAATATTTTCTTGTCAAATTATATGTATGGTTTCAATCATGTCCTAACCAACATTAATAATCACATATTTCTTACTTTACTAAAATTTTAAATCAGTTATGGTTTAAAGAAAGAACATTATTTGTGTTTAAGAACACTGCCAAACATAAATTAAACAATACTCAGAACCTCCACCCAATCTGTGAACATGCATTCCTTCATGCTTCCCATGAAAATTTTACACGACCCCCGTAGTAAAAATAAGAACACGATGAATTATTCTAAAGAAAAATGGGTTCCCTTTTTTTGATTAATCTTCTTTACAAATATTGATTTGGAGTATTTAGGGGTCAAGTTTCCAGGAATCCGGTCATTCTGAGAATAGAATTTCGAACTTGGCTTAAATCTCTTCCTTTGAGCGTCCTACCGTTGCCAGTGCAGAGGGAGAAAGCCATTTTTCCGGCTACGCGACGACCGATGATGACGTGCGGGGGTACGATGTCGTCGTCAATGTCCCAATCCTCGTCCACCTCCTCCATGTCGGAGGAATTGTAACGGTAAACGGTTTCTGGGATTTTGACGGGGAGAGAGGCGGCGGAATCTTTGCTGTTGCTGTTGGCGTCGTTTCTGGAGCTCCGATGAGTTGTGATGAGGATTTGGGTGTGGGCGTAGTCGAGGGAGGGGTGGAACAGGTGGCGGTGGTCGGCGATTATGACGTCGGAGTCGTGGAATTCTTCGGCCATAGGGACAGAAATCGTTGAACGGGAGAGAGCGGGGGGAAAGGGAAAGGAAGAATGGGCTTTATAGGAAAAAGAAAAGGAGATGGGAGAGTTTGGATGTAAATGTGTTTGTGAAATGGCGTCACTCAAAAGGCAAAGCTTACGATTTTTTTGTCTTTATTAATATCTCTCTCAACATTATAGGCATTAAGATATTTGATATTTGTTGTTAAAATGGCTCACTCATTGAACTAATGTGTCACTTTTGTTGGTTCAAGGGTGCATTTTACTAGGCGTTTAACTAGGGAGAAGGCAAGTTAAGTCGCGATATTGGATCATAATGGGTTGTTTTCTTTAAGTTTTTCCTTTTAGGCTTTACCTCACGGTTTTAAAACACTTCCCCAACCCTCCAACCCTGTTTTAGGCTTATAAAGAGAATAATGAATGTTTTGTTCTCCTCTCTAAGTGAAATTTCACAATTTACAGTGTGTCTCACAAACACTTCCCCAACCCTCCAACCCTGTTTTAGGCTTATAAAGAGAATAATGAATGCTGATGACGGGCCCACAAATTATATGTTATTAATAATTATAATTTTAAAGAATAAGCTTTACCCTGTCCCGAAGCAGAACAAATGGTTCCGAATACGACAAGCCACTCATTATCCAACACGTCACCCCATCCCTCGCTTAAAGGACTAATCCTTTCCCAATCATTTTCCTTTTTAAATACTAATTCCCTTTTCCAAATATAATATTAGTTTTTATTATATTATTGGTTTAATTTAAATTTTTAATAGTAACTTAGTGTTCGATAATTTATTTTCAAATTTTATAACTCTAAAAAGTTTAAATTATATTAAAATGGTTAAATAATAAATTTTGTCGTTGAATGCCAAAACCTTGTGTTTATCGCTTTAATTAGGTATAGTTTCCTGATTCTATTTTCTGAGTGTGATATTTGGTAGAATCGTGAAAATTATCTCAAAATAAACTATAAGTAGATGTGAGTAGTGGTCAATTTTTCTTACCGTGAGTTAATATAGTTTTATCTAACCACGTGAACATATAAGAACATTGATTACCTGAACATGAATATAAGTTGAGGTCATGGGGTGGGAAGGCACGTGAAGGAAGGGTTAATCGAGTTCATTTTGAGGCTGTAGAGGTAGTCATCGAGATAGTCGATGTAATTGGAGTCGTAGACAAGGCCGGGATCCACCCCCTTGGAGGGGCGGAGGTGGCTAAAGGAGTGAATTGAAATATAGAATTGAAACATTTTGACATGGCGATATGTTGGTGTCGACATGTCGGTGAAATGGGAATGGTGTAGATCGTCAAAGGTTGGCAATTGATTGGGGAAGTTAATAGGCATGGACTCCAACTCCCAAGCATTCAATTTCCTCACCCACTTTGCCTTTATCCACATTTATTCGCTTCGCCACGTCCAAATTCACAATCATATTTGATTGTCAAAAGCTTTAAATGATCAAGACAAGCAGCCACCGGCACCGACAGACGCCTCTCATCTTACTTGATATCAAAACTATGCCTTTTTCTGTACATTTCCACCCAAACCCAACTGGCCCAGTTGCCCAAATGCTTCATATAAACTAAAGATTTTGACTTCGCACTCTAATTAAATGCCCAACTCTTAGTCTTCGTTTCCTCAACTGTAAAACCCATTCCTAATTGGAGTTGAACACCCCCTTCTATTTAAACACTATTCTGCACCTTTTCAACCTCACTTCCACTTCAACCTTCCCAAACAATCAAGCTTTCCTGTCTTGTTTGTGTAAGAATGGCCATGGGCGGTAAGGTTGTAAGGAATCAGCTATGGGGTCTTCTTGTTGCGGTGCTTGCATTCTGGTGCTGCACCGCCCAGCAACAACCCCAAGTTCCTTGCTACTTCATTTTTGGTGACTCTTTGGTTGATAACGGCAACAACAATCGCCTTTCTTCTCTGGCTCGCGCCAATTACCTCCCTTATGGCATCGACTTTCCCCAAGGCACTACTGGAAGATTCTCCAATGGCAAAACCACCGTCGATGTCATTGGTAAACATTCACCGCTTCCTTTCCAACAACGAGTCTCTGTAGTCAAGAAATGTGTATAATTTTGTTGTTTTTTCATGGCTTGTAGCGGAGTTATTGGGATTCAATACCTACATCCCTCCCTATTCCAACACCAGAGGCCGAGACATACTTAGAGGAGTGAACTACGCGTCTGCAGCGGCTGGAATCAGAGAGGAAACTGGCCAGCAGTTGGTAATTTTCTTTATTATTACACACCCACTTCATGTATCTTTGTTGTTAGAAGTTTGACATGGGCGGTGTTGTTCTTGCAGGGAGCTCGGATAAGCTTCAGTGGGCAAGTGAGAAATCACCAAAACACTGTTAGACAGATAGTCAGCATTCTTGGTGATCAAAATGCGGCTGCTGATTACTTGAAGAAGTGTATATATTCTGTTGGATTGGGTAGCAATGATTATCTTAACAACTATTTCATGCCTCAAATCTACTCGTCGAGTCGTCAATATACGCCCGATCAATACGCTCAAATCCTCATTCAACAGTATACTCAACAATTATCGGTTAGTAGTTTTCTACATCGCTTTCTTTAAGTCAATGTGAGACTTTAATCGCATTCTTATATCGTGAAAGGTAATTATGTTTAGATAATGTACAACAATGGGGCAAGGAAGTTTGTGCTATTTGGAGTTGGCCAAATTGGGTGCAGTCCAAATGCACTGGCGAATAGCCCTGATGGGAGAACCTGTAACCAAAGGTACAACTTTGCGAATCAGTTGTTCAACAACAGGCTGAAAGGGCTTGTGGATCAACTCAATAGAGACCAGGCTGATGCAAGATTCATCTACATTGACTCTTATGGGATTTTCCAAGATATCATAAACAGCCCTTCATCTTTTGGTATCATTCAACTCTCTCTTCCTTCCCAGTTTGTTTTCTCATTATTATTGTGTCCCTGAGGATTCAATTGTTGGGTGGTGCAGGGTTTAGTGTTACAAATGCTGGGTGCTGTGGGATTGGGAGGAACAATGGCCAAATAACATGTTTGCCTTTCCAAACCCCATGTCCTAACAGAAAAGATCATCTATTTTGGGATGCCTTTCATCCAACTGAGGCTGGCAACACCATTGTTGGAAGAAGAGCTTACAGCGCTCAACGTCCCTCCGACGCCTACCCAATCGACATTCGTCGCCTTGCTCAACTCTAGTTTAAATCCAACTGATCGGACTTGTTGAGTTTATGCATAAGTTGTTGGAAGAGTTCCAATGTCCCTTTAATTGTTTACGTTTTGGTGGTGTGTGCCATTCTTCTCAAGAACATGGCATGCTTGCTCTCAATTTATGGCTCGTGTTTGTGTTAGACGTTTGAGATTTAACTAAATATCTCATGATGTACCCTAAAGCAAATCAATCAAATCAATCAAGGAAAACCAAATATGTTAGAAACGATCAGTTGAGCTGGACCTTGTCCAAACAATGGGTTGTATTTATTACCATTTTTATATAGTTCTTAACAAACAGTAAGGAATTAAAAAGGACGATGAGCCTCGAAAGGAATGGACACCAGACTGTGTGCCCGGGTCATGAAAGGGGGTGGATTGGGGGGTTTTCCACATTGATTGGAGTGGGGGAACGAGTGCCAATGAGGACGCTGGATCTCGAAAGGAGTGGATTGTGATCCCATATTGGTTGGAAAGGGAAACATAAGCATTCTTTATAAGGATTTGGAAACCTTTTCCTAATCGACGCATTTTAAAAGTTTGAAATGAAGCCCGAAAGCAAAAACGAAAAATTTCCCTCTTATAATCGACGCATTATAAGGATTTGCCTCTTATTTCCCTCTTGCACGCACTTAAGCTAAGTAATCAATTATAAAGTTTCAATCTTCTCAATAATCAGCCATTACATCATAATTAGAAACAAAATAAGGAATCACAGAAAGTTGAGACAGTGAAACAGAAAGCAAGACAGAAGTATGAGACAATATGTTAGTCGTTTGTATGACAGACATAGATTTTAACACAAAGATAAGATAGGTTATTAATGTTTTGGATGCATACCAGACAACAACATTACATACATACATTCATATATATTTATATATTGGAATATGTCTTTTTTTAGAGTCCAGAAGCTAAGACTTTGATAAGGCATAGATGAGGTATGATCTTCAAGTTCCTTTTAAGTACCTTTCAATCAGCAGAGATGGGGCGCTCCTTATAATCCACCAACCAGAGAGCTTCAAACCATACTATTATTAACTGCAGCGAAATGTTTGGTCGGTATTTTGTTAGATACAGAGCGAATGGCTTCATTTAACTGTAAAACAAGCAAGACAACACAAGAACCTTAAACTAATTGAAGAGCCATGTTGTCTTGGCGTGGATACTGGTGACTATGTTGTAAGCCGTTCACTTGGAAGAAGTCTCGGGGATCGTAGGGATGAGATTGCATCAGCTCGAATTCTCCTCCCATCATGTTGGCATTTCTTTCACTCTCAGCAATCTGCACACATTCCCATAGTTTGAATCTTAATTGCTCGTATCAGAGAGAGATAGAGAGATTGAAGAACGAGACCTTTGCTCGAAGCAGCTGATTGTTGTTGTGCAAATCAATTTCCTGCAAAGATCAAAGCTTTTCATTCAATTGAAGAACATAGAATCACTCCAGGGACTTCCCTTTACAGTTTCTAGAACAAAATTTTAAAGGATTGATTTTTTTTTCTATGATTTAGAGGAAAATCAATGAAACCCTGATTGAAAAATTAAAACTTTCAACCAACCCATTTGGAAAGTTGATTCTTTTGCTTGAAATTGATCATCAAGTTTGCTAGAAATTAGGTTGCATTGAAGATTTCAATAGATGATCATCCAAACATAGCTAACTTGGTGTTCTTTTGTTTATGAGTTTGATAAAAAGACTAAAAAACAAGGGCTTTCGAGCTGCTTTTCCTAAAGGATTAGTATCAAATTTGGATATGAAAGCTTACCCTTTTCCGCATATACTCAATTTCAGCAAAGAGGAGTTCATTCTGGGAGAGATAGAGCACAGAGAAATGTTAGCTACTTATTTTGAGACTAAGTTATTTGAGAAACAAGGAAGAAAAGCAACCTTTTTGGACCTAATCCTGCTGATTCCTTTCTCAAGTTTGCTCTCGAGGCTTTTCAGATCTTTTACACTCAAAGAACTTAGAGAGTCACCCAGCATGTTCCTGGAAACAACATTCTTCTGATGATGAAACTTTAAAATCTTGAATTAATGGAAATGTTCATAAATTTTCTTCAAAATACCTGTTTGAATTCTGCAAGTTACCAATCTGAACTCGAAGTTTGGCAGCTTCTTGTTGGTAAAACTGGGATATCATTCAATAGTGAGTTTTTTAATCTTGTATTACCATTTCCCTTCAACGTTCCTCTTTAAATTTAGTGAAATCGAAGTGTACCTGAGTATTAGCTTCAGAAGTAGATCCAGTGTTTGAGGAATCTGAGGATGCTTTCTTGTATCTATCAATGGTTGCCTTCACACTGTAATTAACCAAAATATAAACTAAATTAACGCCATAGCATGTTGACTAGGGCTCCTTAATTATACACGTTGATTAAAATAAAATTATGATAATTTTTTAGACGGCGAGAACTAAAAAACAACCAAACAAACAAAGCATTGCGACATGTTTTTGATCCACAAAAAGGAACATTTTTATGTGTCACATTAACCCAACTCGCTTAGTTAAATGAATCCTATACGAAACCCCACAAAAGGCAAAATGAATGATAGAAATCAGTTGAAAGAGTAAATGGCTCCCAATGATGTGACGGAATGTACAACAAAAAAGGTTCTCTCCCGCATTTAAATATCATTATTTTGAAGCATATATCCATGGTTTCCTTTACCGATGCACTGATACCTTAATTTCGTCGAGCTGGTGATTGGCTGTCTGAGACATGCTGGCACAGATCTCGCTTTATGATTGGCTTAATCCAATCGACGGACCAGAATTTGCCAACTGTCATTGATCTATTTACTCAATGGACAATCAACTTAATTCCACCCTCTTATCCAACCCGATACAGTGTAAAAACCAGATTTTTTTCCTTCCAAAACAAAAAAAAAAATGGCGGTAAAGCCTTTTGTCTCTAACACTGTGTACATCATAGCCGTCCGTTTCAATCAGTGGCTGTCCAAGCTGTGCCTTACTAAAGATAAATGCTCATGCCCTCCCATTGGCTTGGCTCTACCAGTTTCCCTAACCTAATCTCTCTCTCTCTCTCTCTCTCTTTCTCTCTCTAAAAATACCCTTCAAAGATTCAAACTTTGTGGTAAATTTAAGAAGCCCAGTTTAGTTTCTTCTTCCATGGGATGACCCTTTCTCTGCTCTGCTCTTCTGGTTTAGAGTTCAAGAGAGAGAAGAGGAGAGAGAGAGAGAGAGAGGGATGAACATGGTTTGAAAAGAAAATTGGTGGGAGGAGGGACATGAAATTGAATTGAATCTGAAACGGGAAGGAACCCGTTTTAGTAATTGTGACAGAAACCCTTTGTTTGTCAGGGAGGCTGAAAACTGAAAAATCTTGAGTGACGTGACCAAAGATTCTTGAAGCCCTACACCAAAAATCAGAACCCAAACCCTAAAACCAGACACCCCATTTCCCAAACAATGCAGACAAACCTAAGACTTGTGTAAAGTTTTTGACTTCCTATTGGCTCACTTTGTTTGTGGTAGAAAAAGCTACACCTTTTCCCCTCTCTCTCTCTGTTAATACATGTTTAATCTGGGGATTACCCAAATCCCAATGTATTTTAGGGTTTGAATGGAAACCAACAATTAGGCAGTTCAATCTTGAGTTGGAGGTGATTGGTTGGAAAAGGGCGTTTTAGCATGTTTCAAGGAAACCCACAAGTTTTGACAAACTTTGAAACCCTAATAAGCTTATTATTGTATATGGTGTTTTGACAAAGTTTTGAAACTGTACTTTCTCTTTCTTATTATCCAACCGACGTTTCTATTAAGGAAATGTCAAGGAGATGAAGGGGATTGGACTCATGAGATGACATATAGAGACAGAGAGAGAAACAGAAGCTTTAAACAATGGAGGAAGGGGTAAGGTAAGGTAATGCAAAGAGGTGTGTCCTGAGAGACCTCCATAAGTTTACCAAAACCCTCACTCCTTTCAATCTTTCCATCTCTTACACCAGATCTATGTATCCACCATACCAAGAACAAGCAAAGTGATACAATAATAGCAAAAACAATCCCACAACCTCATGCAACTATAAAAACAGCTCAAGGAACAAGAAATTTAGTAAAGTTAATGAATATATTCTCAACACAACCCAGATTCCCAAAATGAGTTACACAAAGGAAGATTTGAAGAAAACAATGTAAAAAGGTAGATTGTGTTTGTGTTTACCTGTTGTTAGCGTACTCATAGAGGCGGCCGCGGCTTGAGAAAACGATGAGAGCAACTTCGGCATCACAGAGAACAGAAAGTTCATAAGCTTTTTTAAGCAGCCCATTTCGTCTCTTACAGAAAGTGACTTGACGATTTGTTGTATTTTCGATCCTCTTAATCTCAATCTTTCCTCTTCCCATCTTCCTCTGAGGTGAGTCTGACATCCTCTCTTCTTATTTGCAGCTTACCTAAATCAATTCCAAACAGATCACTCATCAAAATCAAAACCCAAATCTCCATTTTCCCTACAGCTGTTGATTCCTTAAGAGATGGAATAAAAGAGGAGAAGATTTTCAGGCTCATTTGCATGGATTTACAGGTGAAGGAAGAAGCAAGAGAATCAGAAGCTGAATCTAAGCTTTATTTTGTTGGTTTAAGAGACAGAGATTTTGATCACTAACCTGATAAGGAAAAGAGCTGGTTGGAGAAGGAACTTTCAAACACAGAACAAAAAGAAATCTCCCCACACAGCCTTTGTATCCCTCAAAGATTAGGGGAGGAGGAGAAGAAGAAATGGAAGTAAGGAAGCGAAAGAGGTGTGTGTATTTATAAAGTAAAGAAAATGACCCTTTATCAGCTCTAGAAAGGATTATTTACCAAAGCCTTCTACTTCTAACTTAATCCACTTCAACCTTTTATCTCTAAACTTTCATTCTTGTGAGCTGTGACTGATAAGGTTTGGGCATAACAATGGCATCTCAAGAGCTCCTCCTAGAGAGAGAGAGAGAGAGAGAAAGAAAGAAAGAAAGGAAAAGGACTTGTGAAGTGATTATTAATGGGTTGACAGGGATGTTGGAATAAGTTGCATTATTGGGCTTGAGGTTAAAAAGCTTTACACAGATTAGAGAACAAAACGACCATAGCAAAGCCAAGGATAATGACTTATAGCTGTTATATGCAAAACATTCTTTATCTCCCATGATCTGCCAAACTAATACTCTCTCTATATTAATCATTCAAACCCAAATCCAGTTTTTGATATCTGGGGTTTCTGTGTGATATCAGAATCTGTTCATACATAAGAGAATGGATACTCATAATCAAGCTCCTTTAAACAGAGTGATAATGTTTTATGGAGTGTGGTTTGGTAAAGGTAATAATAGAAGGTATCCTGAGTCCCATCCCAGACATCAAATTTGTTGTATGAAGAGGGGCATACAGTTTCTGAAAGCTCCCATTTCTCCATATTTAAAACTCTATGCATTTTCATTTCGTATGGTCTGATTAATGATGGTTCGATATGTCAACCTACTTTTTTCAAACACCAAAGATTGTAATGACAAGTCGTTGGATTGATGACTACTCTTTGGTAGCGGTTTCCATATGATTAATTGTTCAAAAAACAAGTATGGATTCATGGGAGCACTTGATCTAAAGGTTTGCACACTCAAAATGATGCCCAATTCGCCAATCTGACACCAAAACCTTTCATGTGCCCAATTTGTGGCTCAACATTCATATGAACAACACCGTACTTTCTGGGAAAACTTGGGAACTCTTTCTTTTTTTTAAAACAAATTTCTTCTTTGAATCTCCGCTCAATTCGTTGCTCGGTCTAACGACATTGTAGCTCGTTTCAAGAAATGTTTTTTAATGTCAAAGTTCAGACAATGTTGCTACACAAAGCTTTTTTAAACACTTTCTAATTTTGAAATGTTTCTAATCGAGTCGATTTGAAACCAAAACTAAAACTAAAGCTACTTTTATAGTATTTAGAGCTCATCGGCTTTCTTGAACCTTTTTGACGTGAGATTACAACTTTTTTAATATTTGGTCAAAATTCTACATTGCTCATTCAAATTTTTAAAAACAATTATAGTTGAACCATCTAAATTTTAATCCATAAAAATACATTCCATTCCAAGTTCAAATCTATGATACCCAAAAGCTTTCCAAAAACAATAATATGGACAACTTAATTCATGATGATAATTCATCAACATTTTAATCAATTCCACAGACCAATGAATCATTATTATTAAGAAAACAAGAGCTATCACTAAACCCAATATTTTTTATGAGTAATAAATTAAAGTGAACAATATCTATCGGCGGTGGAATTGTGGAATTGAATTGAGTGGTGGTGGTTACCCTAAACAATTCTATTCAATTCTATTATTGCAAGATCATATTAAATTAACATTAAATCTAATACTTTAACTATAATGGACAAGGAAATAATGTTGATATCTACCCCCAACTACAAGGACCATTTGAGGAGATGGAAGCTTAATGCCAAATTACAAAGAGGGAGAGAATTCCTTTTTAATGAAACTTCCCCCATATGAAGGATCACCTCACAAATCCTCTAAGCCCAAGTTTCATTAGAACGCGTTTACTTCCACATCCATATAAGTAATGTTTCGTTATCCTCTTCAACAGATGTGAGATCTTACAGTCCACCCCCTTTGGAGAACCCAACGTCCTTGCTAGCACACCCCTCTGTGTCTGACTCTGATTCCATTTATAATAGCCCGGGGCCACCGCTAACAAATATTGTCCACTTTGGCCTGTTATGTATTGTCGTCAGTTTCTTATTTTAAAACGCGGCTACTAAACCTTTATAAGAAATGTTTCGTTTACTTCTCCCACCATTATGGAATCTCACAAATTTTCATTCGAAAGTCTATTAGAAGGTAAATGATAAAATTGCAACATTTGAAGTCGAATCGGATGAAATTGAAAGCAATTTGTGGGCACTTATCATAATTTTATTAAACAAAACACAGCTTCCATTGCTTACCAAAAACAGATTGAATTCATCCTACAGGCTTGATCATTTTGTTCAAACAATTGGGGATAGTGTCTGTCTAGTTCTCATACAAATTAAATTGGCAATTAGAAACAAGAACAATGAAAGGGCTGTGAGTTTTATATTCTCTTGAAATGGGACCACGAAAAGCAGTGCACATAATTTCTCAAAAGAGGGTTAGTGTGAGGGGCTTCAATGGCATCAGACCTAAACCCCATAAATGCCATATTGCCATACCCATGTATTTCAACCTTCCCTCTTCAATTCTTCTAATCTCTGCATTAAACATCTTAATTTCTTCAGCTAACTCAACTTAGCTTCTTCCTCTTATGTTTATATCTGGAAAAATCAATAAATAACATCATGCCCGAGCTGAACTCGTAAGGGGTCCTACGTACCCTACGCTTATAACGGGACGGATCACCATTTGAAGTGCTTTTCTTGCGTATTCTTAATAAAACCAGGACGTAGGTGGTCCATTCTTGCCACTAAAAATGGATGGATAGCTCAACATGTAGAGCCATAGGAGTTGTAATGAGTCTAGATTTGACTCTATCTATGTCTGTAGTCCATTACCTATCAATAGATCTCCAACAAAAAAAGGTTTTTTTTTTTTGCTAATAAACTTGACTCAAAGATATTAGTTGCTTCGATCTCGCTCCACTTTGAGCTGCCCCAATTTCCAAGCTTTGTGAATGAAGTATGAAACCAAGTATGGCAATTGACATTCATCTTATGAACTTGGGATTCTGTTCTTCCTCATTTTATGTGCAACTTCAATGAAACTCCATTAATAGAAATTGAGTGGGAGAAGGGGTAGAGAAGTGTAAAAACAAAGCAATAATTTAGACAGAGTAAGAGAGTAGGGGAAAATTGAACCAACTTGTAGAGGTGAAATGGCCTGAGTTGCTAAAGCTCTTCAGTTATTGCAGTTTTGGACAGAAGGCAACTCAGCTTTACTGACATACTTTTTTTCTGCAAAGCTTTTCCTTTCCACCATGCTGAGTTCTATACCTGAACATGTTGCAGATCTCCTTTGCAAAAGGAACATAAAATTGCTGTGTTTTTATACCTTAATGAGAATATGTTTCAAAGAAAGCATGCGGTGAACCTTTGATAATGGATTGCTTTAAAAGCATATATACACAGGCTGCTAAAGGCTTTAATGTAAATTAGCCAAGTAGCCCGTGATTATGGGTAACCTCTAAGTAAAAAAGAGATACGTGAATGAATTAAGACTACATCTGTAACAGAGAGCACTCGAGATATGCAAATATGGTTGAGAATGACTTAAAACACTTGATAGTAAGAGATGTACCTTTCTGTTTTGCTTTAAGAACCTTACGCGAGGACCTCTTGAAAAAAATTCTAGGTAGCATATGAGTGAGGACAATACATGTGGAAAGAATTTGTTATTGAGATTGTCTTTCCTTTTGCAAGCCGTTTAAGGACGCAAGTGAATGTCGAGGCTATCGATTGAATCTTAGGGTTTGGGACGAACCATAGAAAACTCTGACCAATTTTTAGAAAAATTTGACAAAGAGAATGATTGTGTTCACAATGTTGAATATTCGTCTGGAAAGTGCGATCAATATTTTCTTGTCTCTCATAGTGTGTTTCAGTCTGTTTGATGAGATTTGAGCTGTCTCTCTTTAACGGTGTCTTCTTGAAGGTGGCCAAAAATAGGTTCAATTAAAAGAAAGCAATAACATGATATTACTAGAAGTTGCTTTCTTTACAATTCTAATTTTCCAGGCGGAGTTCAGGCAATTCTTCACATTCACACATGATGGTGACCAAACAGCGGCATCAAAATGGAAACAAATCATGTAGTACGAATTTCTCAAGGCCGTGTGATGAACAAACTAACCAGAAGATCTGATTTCCCATGTGGATTTGATACTGTTGATAGCCACGGAAATGGAGATTTTAAGGAATGGATGTTCTTAAGATACAGCAACCAGTGTTTTCAATCTGATAGAATTGGGGGTTCTTTTCCAATTTGCCAAAACGAGCTATTAACAATCAACTCTCCAACTTCAAATTCAATCCCCAAGTATCTCTGGTTGGAAGATTTGCAGCCAAAAAATAGTTGCCTCTCATGTCAGCAAGTTGGTTCCTTTTACCAACAGGATCAAATTTGAAACTGAAACTTACAAGTTGGTACTTTCCTGCCACTTCTGTCTATAGCTGTTTGTCGAACGCTTTCCAAGTTGGTAGCTGATATACTTGGTGCTGGTATCTCCTGAATCTGCACATAAACGGGTAAACAGTCAACGAAATGGAATTCCTTTGTTGTTCAACCATCACAATATTAAGGTCCAAACTTGGAATTTGCCGATCCACACATTGCCTGAAAATAAGAGATTTTAGAAGAAGGGTGCGATCTTCTTTTTATCAACAAACTTAAAAACAAGCCCAAGAGAAGGATGTCCCAGAGAAACTAGAATTGTAAATCAAATGTGAAAGATAGTTAAAAACAAGCCCAAAGAGGGCCTCCAATCCGACAAAATCAAAGGTGTAGGATGGTTAAAGGTATTTCATTCAACCAACCACGATCTTGCATTTCAAAGTAACATTGAAGATTTGGGTCTAACAATCCTGAATTTATAACAGATACAAAGGCGGTATTTAATCAACAATGGTGCAGGTGTTTCTCATCCCAAACTCTCACGAATTCTAAAATCAATGACAATTGTAGAATTATGAGTGTCAGAAAGTTAGTTCTGTGAAACACGTTTCATCACACGAAGCTGGGAAGGTAAACACAGTATTGGACCAAAATCTGACAAATCATATACTGCTGGCAGAAGAATGTGTTGATAGATTCAAACTGCTTTGACGGGAACGATCTTTCTTCAACATCGCCTCAATATTCTGGAAGAATTTCAATGGCCTGACCTGTATGTATGTTGAAGCCAAAAATAAACTTCCTTAAAATTCATATTTATTCCAATAAATCTTTAATCAGAAAATCAACAAAAATATAGAGCCACGTGAACAAGTATATGGCTTATCTTTCTAGTGGATGTCTGCATCTTCAAAAAGATTATGCACTAAAACAAGTCTAGGGGTAGGGAGACAAGAAAAAGCAGAGGCCATGAACTACCTTCCAGCGCCTCTTATGACCGAATCTATTGTAAATGAATTCCAGCTGGGTTATTATCTGCCTAAAAGTAGGTCTTTTAGTTGGCTTCTCATTCCAGCATTCTTCAATTAGCCTGCAAACAAATTATTTTCACTTCGACAAAATGAATATATGAATTACAGGAGAATTGATTTGGCTCTGATGCCAACTTGGAAGTGAGAAGAATCGTGGAATATTTCTGAGTGCATGATAGCTATGAGAACCAGCTAGCTTCACGACGTAAATATTTTCTTCTTTTTTAAACAAATGAGACTAGAGATGATGAAAATTCAGGAGAGACTAAAAAACATAATCGATAAGAAAGAACCACATTTACAAATATGATACACACTAAAAACCCAAGAGCTTTTCAACCCCTGATTTTAAAATTTTAAAACAAAATAAGAAACAAACTAGAAATTTACCATTGCTCATAATAAATTTAAATCAATTAGCTTGGGTAGATAGAACTCACTCTTTTAGTCCATTTGCATAACGTTTAGGTGGTGCTTTAAATGGTGGACGTTCACCTGCTGCATACAATTTAGGAACTTCACTATCTCGCTTGTCGGGAAATGGAGGACAGCCTTCAATCATCTGGATTATAGCAAATCACTAATATCAGAATTCAAACTGTCGATCAGAAAGCTTAGATTGGAAACTGTCTATGCTTCAAACGATTTATATGCTCAAGCATATTCCCCTTAAATCTTTCATGGTCATAATGTCATAAAAGGATTGAAGAAAAAATTGTTTATCAAATAAGCATCTAATTGCTCATTGCATACGACACATCGGTTCCACGAAACCAACCATCATGAGGTCAGTGTGGAAATGCTATGTAGTTTATAAACAAGAAAGACTTTACTCATTTCAACAGTTTTCTAAATCATTCAATGCTCCTGCGTCAACAAAGAGCCACCATTCTCTAAATTCAAAGACAAACAGGAGCAACCACAATATGAAGAATCTTAGAAAAAAGATTTGCCTGATAATACATAGAATAAAACAAATTGAAGACAGGTATGTATACCTCTTGTAAAATCAAAGCAAATGAAAATACGTCCACCTTTGTGTCATATTCTTCATTTTTGAAAACCTCCGGAGCTTCATATCTCCCTATAAATGGGGGGAAAATAATAATATTAGATAAAATGAAAACTAAACCTGAGTTTTCAGCAATCAATATCATGTGTTATTTGACTTGATGACGATTAAGGGCTGATGCAACAGTGCAGAATGGGAAGAGTTATTGAATCAATGAACCATATATTCTATTTCAAAAGAGTACTAAAATTACTGTTTTCTTGGGTATGAACCATTGTAAAAAGTTTGTAGATCAGAATTCAAGACAGAGGAGACTCACGTGAAGTCTCTGAACAGGTCAAAGGTTTATCTTCTTTAACCGTCAATAACTTGCTAACTCCAAAGTCCGCTACTTTCAGGTGGCCAGAATCATCCCTCAGAATATTTCTGAAATCTTGATCAAAGCAATATTATAAAAACTGTCATCGGATTCAGAAATTTGGTGAAAAATTTATATTCTTAAGTGTTCAACAAAGAATGCTACGTGTACTCAGCACTTGTGAGAGTTAAAAACAAAAAACAAAAATCCCAAGTATAAATGAGTTATTGTACAGGAATGCTTACGAAGGCTCAAGATCACGATGGATAATTGGTGCTGGCTTGTTCTCATGCAAATAATTCATCCCCCTGAATATTTTGCCAAGACAGGTGGAAAAGTGAATTTAAAGAAAAGATGACGATACAGGGAACACGTATTCTCAACAGAACTGCAAGAAAGTTAACCGTTGGAATTGTGGAATGTATCGATATTGAAAATCATTCACCAATCACAATTAACCAGAACTTTACAGATTAACTATAAGATCTTTCTTTTCCATAACATAATTTACAGCTTGGTTTCCAATGATTTATTATAAGTAGAAAAAGTCCTCAACAGCTCACTCAATTCTATAATTGTTATATTTCTGAGGATCCTTCATATCACTTCAAAACTCTACATACGATTTCCTTCAAAAGGATATGAAGCCTAAAAAAAACTAAAACCCATCCTATTGCAATATGACATCCTACTCTATTCCTAATAACAGTAACTGCATTCTAGATCATAATTATGTATTAGCAGCTCAAATTAAGCTTAAAAAGAATAATAGTTCGGATCAACTCGTTCAGTTGAGAGATAGACCTTGCAATATGAAGGGCAAGTCTCAAAACGGTCATAGTTTTTAGTGTTCCTTTTCTGCCCAATAATGCTGCAAGATCTCCCTGTATCAAAAACAGAAGAAAACAAAATTCAATCAAGGTTCCAACTGAAATAAAACCAAGCTTTAGATTAAAGTATGTCTCTCTATTTTGCAACATTATGTGATTGGAAAAACCTTTGGCAAATATTCTGTAACTATCATCATCGGCCAACTTTGAGTAACAGCACCCAGAAACTGAACAACATTGGGGTGTCGTATTTTCTGAAGCAATGCAAGCTCGTCTCTGAAAGCCCTCCTGAATAAAAACAAGAGGTTCAAGTGCCATACGGACTATAAGATGCAAAGACTAAGGAGTAGATCGAAGAACCCACACTTTATCCTCATCAGTGAATAGATCTTCTCCAAGCTCTTTCACAGCAACCTCAGTTCCACGCCAAGATGCTTTGCGAAATGTTCCCTAGTAGTGTTTCCAATGTGAAGAATCCTTAGACGACTAGGAGTTTGAAGGCAAAAAATGGAAATAATAGAACCTAGTTATTGTAACAGTCAAAGATAACTCAAAGTCTCAAGCAACTGTAACGAACAAATTACAAAAAACGAATTAGGCAAATCAAACATGTAAACACGCACTTCAACACAATTTTACCTTGGTATTGTTCACACTGTTAGTAAAATCAAGCTCCTTAGGATCAATTTCATAATCTGGCACTTCACCGGCATTCTTGACGAGCATGGGAGCCACCTGTATCAAACAATGCCTCTCCCATGAATCAGAATCCACCGAAGTGTAAATGCAGAGTTATGAAATTACGATCATACCGGAGGCTTTGCACCATGCTTTTCCAGAAGTTTGATCACATCGTGGTTCTTGTAATGCACGGCATCCCTAAGAGGCTGTTAAGCAGACACTAGACAATTTAAGATTGTACGTATATTACACAAATATTTTCAAAATTTCACGATGTATTGTATCAGAGAAGGAAGAATGCAACATAATCACGTAACAGAGATCGTCTTATATCATCTTCCCTCATACCCCAACTTTCCCAACAACGGATTTTACACAGTCCATTACGATTAGAATGTTGTATGAACTCCGATCCAAACGGCATAATGGGCCGAATTTGGGAGTGGAATTGGAGATGGGCTGGAGTGAAAACTACTCTTTCTTTCAGTCTTTTACACATTGCTAAATTTAGAGTAGGAGAGAGAGAAGAGGAAAATTTTAAAGATATTAGTAATGGAAAATAAGGAGAGAGCAATGTGATCATTACCGTGCTCCCCCAGCGATCTTTGGAGTCAACTTCAGCGCCACGTTCGAGCAACAAAGCGACGACGTCGGCGAATCCCTGGCAAGCAGCAATATGCAGAGCCGTCCGGTTATCGATATCATGGAAATTGACATCGACTCCCGAATCCAACAGTTCATTAATCCCTTCCAAATCACCTTCATTGGCCAAATACATCAACCTCACCCTCGAATCTATCCCCTCCTCAGTTTGGTGCTGCTTGACCAGCTCCTCCAAATCTTCGAGATGCCCATCCGGCGCCAGGGACGACTGCTTCCCCAACTTAAACCTCACCGGACTCTTCATTGCCTCAAATATCAGAGGGAATATAAAAATCAAACCCAGAAGAATGAAATACAAGTATCTGTCTAAATCGGAGGAATGTAGATTGGATTTGAAAGAGGAGGAGGAGCTTAAACCCTGCTATATAAAAAATCCAACACCCCAGTTGGATTGCTGGATCTGGAAAAGCTTCAAAGGGAATTTTGGAAGCCGATCCGGAAGGCAATTTGCTTATTTTTTCTTTTCGAGAGAGAGGGACGGGACAACAATTAATGAAAAAAGGTAGGAAGATTTTAGGGACAGTGGACTGGGAAGGTGGGCCTGGGGATGATGATGACAACGAGGGACGACAAGCAGTTCCCGCGTGGATAGAAAGAATGTCGCCGTGGAGTAGGGCTCGTTATTTGAGCTATGGCGATTGATTGGAGTAAAACTTCGGCAATTGAACCTGGCTCGAGGTTTTCAATAGATCTGCACACACCACCACAAAAAAAAAAAAAAAAAAAAAAAAAAAAAAAAAAAAAAAAAAAAAAAAAAAAAAAAAAAAAAAAAAAAAAAAAAAAAAAAAAAAATCCACTTGCGCAAGTTGAACTAAAAAAAGATCGAAATTTTACATTACAAGTTTAGGCAACTTTCAAAATCAATTCATCAATTTATTGATAACAAAGTCAAAATTTAAATTTGTCTATAATTTATATTAGATAATAAACTAATTCTCTTTTACAAGAATAAAATAGTAATGCCTTCAGCTGACATTTATTTTTTTTACCAGTTAACAAGTACAGAGGAGTACAGACATTGTCCAAAAGAACAGTGTTCATGGGGTATAGATATAAACAGAAGCTTATTAACTTGAAGGAAGATCCTGTTCTGCAATTTTCTCCCAGGACTTCAGAGTTTCATCTCCAGTGTCTGTTTTGTATAGTGCAAGACGAGTGACGGGGAAGCTCAGGCCGTTAATGGCTTCGTCGAGCTTCTCTGCTAGTTCTTTTGCCTGCTTCTTTTGTTCATCTGATATGTTGGCATACAGTAGGCTCAAATGCGGCATGTAAGCTGATACAGACACGACATTCATATTATTAGTTGAGATTCGAGAAGCATCCTCAATATCTTGTACCGAAACGAGCATAGTTCTTTGATTCATTGCTTAGACATCTTGAATTTGACAACAGGCTTGCATTTACTTTCATATGGCTAATCCGTTTCTGTTTTCATTTGATTGTAAAGAAGAAATTTAGCTCAACTACTTGGACTGCTTAAGAGACAATTTTGCAGATAATTGGCATCAGTAGCACCAACAAGATGGATAATACGAACAAGTTTATCAAAACTTCTTTTCTAAGGCCTAGCTTGACCCATTAATTCACCAAATCCTAGTAGTTTTCCAATACCAAATACGTAAAATCCGAATGTTCATCCTGTAATCTTAGTCTAGAAATACATACGCTGACCCAGAGATATCAAAGTCTACTGTATGTTCATAACAATCTGAGGGAAGGGAAAAGCAGAGCTAAATTTACCATTTTGAATGTGATGCATGATTCAATTTAACAATCAACAACCTATGGATAAGATATCTTTTGGAAAAAAGGAGGAAAAAACAAGAAATAATCGCAAGAGAACTGGATCTTACGGGTAGAGTTCTTGTAACCAAAATGTCCACAGCAATGTGAACTAGTCTCCACCACCTGAGAAGAAGAAAAGGGGGAGTGTGAGAACGATCAAACAGAGAAAAGGAGGTAAAATAAAGAACAGAGGGAAGAACCTGGGTGGTAGGATGAATAAGGAGAAAAACACACTGGTAGAAGAAGGTTCCGGTAGATACACAATCGACGGTGGCTTGATAAGCCTTAAGCCCCTCGCAAGCCGAGCGGAATTTGTTGAGGGCATCGTCAAGGGTGAGACGAATAGCCCCAACGACAGTGATATGTGGCTCGAATTGGGGCCCGCCGAACTCGGATCTGAGGCTGTTCATGAGAGTCCTGATTCTGGCCGTAACATCTTCTGGAGGAAGAGCCCAGACCGAATACACGTTCTTCTCCCCTTCAGAGGGTTGGATAGTGGGGGATTCTGGGTTCGCCATTGAAGCGGAGAAGAGAAGAAGACGGAATTAAAATGGAGTATTGAAGTTCGTTGATTGAACTGTTTGTGAGAGATTTGGGTAGGTTTTCATGACGACGTGTCGTGGGTTGTAGAATATCGGGCCATGTGGGCTCATTAAGGCGGTAACTTGAACCTATCCCACCGGCAATGTACGGATTTGGGAATCTAAGTTTATTACAAGAATATGCGCAGATTTGATGCTGAATGTAGAAGCTAAAATAAACCATCAGCCATAGAAGGTAGAAATTTTAAAAATTTAACACATTATTTATGATCCATAGTTCTTGAAAGTTTTCAATTCTAAGCATAATTTAGTTTCTTTTTTTCTCTCATGGCTCCCTACCTACTGTCATCAATGGCTGGGTTATGGTTTCTGTAACTGTATTTCTGGGTAGCAAATATGTAGATAAAGAAGTTGATGAAGCTCAAGATTGAAAGCAGCCAGTAGAAGAGATTCAAATGGTTCCGATTAATGTTATTTCCAATCAACCAACCTCCATTTCTCGTAATCCCTTTCGTAGCACTGTTCACAGTCTTCACAATTATGGTGCTCAAGAAGTAGCCCATGCCCATCGAACTCCAAAGGAAGCAAGTGGAGACAGATTTTAGGGCTTTTGGCGCCTCGGAGTAGAAGAATTCGAGAAGCCCTACGTATGCAAAGAGATCTGCGATTCCGAATATGAAGAATTGAAATGATAGCCAGAACGTGCTGATTGGCAATGGCTGCAAAACAGGGGTTGCATCCAACATGTTGTGGTCTCTCGCAACGCCTTTACGCTTCACTTCCACTAGTGCCGCGACGGCCATGGAGATGATGGACAGAACCAATCCAACACCTACTCGTTGCAAGGGGGTGATTCCTGTGGGGATGCCTGTGAGTTTTCGAGCAAAGGGGACAAGAATCTTGTCGTAGATTGGGGCCATGAGGATGAGAAAGAAGACTGGGATGATGGTGAGTGACGGCGGAGGGATGTTGAAGGAGGGTGTGAGTTTTGTGTCCATGGTGAGGCCCTGTTGGATGGAGAAGGTTTGGAGCTGGGCAAAGCAGAGGCTCATATTCACTGTGCAACAGAAAATTGGTATCATGCTGAGAATTACTTTGGCATTCTCTACTTGGGTCACTGTGCATAGTTTCCAAGGGCTTGAAGCTTCGGGAATTTCAACTTGCCTACAAGGTGTTTGTTGAATTGCCGCTTTGTCTAGAAACCTGTATATTCGAGCTATCATGGTATTCAATGCTTATGGGGCTGTCAAAGTAGAAAGTTTAAACAGAGTTTCATGTACAAAACCTAAAAATGTTTCTATGAGGCAGAAAGTCTTCTTCCATAACAGCCTCTTTGTCCCTTTCAATCTCATAAAGATCTGCAGGGTCTTCGGGAAGGACAAGATTTCTATTACGAGTGGCTGCAACATAGACCTAAAAACAACATTTATTTGGACAGAAGTAACAATATATTTGCCTCCAACTCTGTATTCTGCTTGTCTCACGGACATACCTGTAAAACTTGGACGATTGCATTAGACCCAGAAATAATGTGCATTCTGTACCGTGGCAATCCGGCAACAAACATGACCATGCCGAACAAGATGGCTGCAGAAGATACCCCGAAACCCCAGTCCCAACCTTTGTCGTCTTGGATCCACACAACAAGAGTTAAACTAGCAGCTATACCGAGGGACGATCCTAGCAACAGTTGATTGAAGAAGCTGGATATTTGCATCGCCTCTTTGGGGTCTTTTTCATCAAATTGATCAGCTCCATGCGGTGGTAAGGCAGCCTTAATGCCTGCATTCCCAATAGCTAATGCATATAGAGGAACATAGAGGAGGGCAGCGTTTCCTCCTCCAACTGTCTCGCAGTGGGATTGTTTATCAAATATATTGCAAAGTGGTGGCTTGAGCTTCGGGTAGTGAGCTTGTATCATGAGCAATATTAGCGCCTAAAATAGCAGTAACAGTGTTTAGCATATGGCAATCGGTAGGGGCAGCAAAGTAAAGCCAGTAAAGTTGGGCTGACCAGAAACTCAAGACAGCCAGAAATTATGACAGTTTTGACTCTGCCCAAGCATGTGTCTGCGAGAACAGCCATTGGAATAGAGAGAATGTAACATGTTCCCATGTAATTCGTCAGTTGGTTGGCCGCATCCGCTAGTTCCAAGTGCATCACAGTATTGAAATACGTAGTCAAGTTCACTGCAAGCGCGAAGTTTGCCATTTGATCGAAACCATATGTCACTGCAACAAAAAAACCCAATGAGCATACAAGGGTGCATGTGGTTATGTAGCCTGCTAAAGAGCGCGTTCGGTGATCTCTATGAGATCCCACCTCGATTGGAAAGAGGAACAAAACATTCTTTAAAATGGTGTAAAAACCTCTTTATAATAGACACGTTTTAAAACTTTGAGGGAAGTCTGAAAGGGAAAGCTCAAATAAGACAATATGTGCGGCTAGCGTTGAGCTTGGGCTGTTACACTTTGGCTCACTACATCTAAAAACCTTGATGAGCAAATGATTTCGTACCTAGTGTGAGCAAAGAAGATTTAGTTCCTCCATGTTTTTGTTTGAAAGCTGATCTTCCCTTCCAGTCCACTTTTCCTTCAACTACCTCAAGCATCTCCTCCATAGAAATGAACTAGCAGATAAACCTCGCAACTCACGAGATCAGCTGAAGGACTAACCTCGTTGATTGGAACTTAATTGGAGCTCAAATGAAGAACATCAAACATACTATTGGAACCGGCCAGGATCCTCCACTGCTGTCATGAACTGATAGCTTTCGGTTTCTTGTTGCATGGTAAGAATAGTGTGACCTCTGATAGCGTGTTCATGACTGCATGCCTCTGCTTCACTATTATATCCGTTATCGACCTTAGAGAATCCTTACAGTTGTGTTATGATAGTGAGTTATTCCATTCATAGAAATATGTGATTAACTTTTTTTCCAAAGGATATAGTCTCGTAGAAAAGTTGATTTTGTTTAAAAAGTTTGTACACACACTTTGTATCTTAATCATTTATTATATTAGTGTTAATCACCTTATTCAAATCTAGAAATTATTGGAGCTAATACAATGTGCTTATGCCGATGAATGTATGAGAGAACAAATCATGGTTTCGTCCTGTGTATCTAAAGCATCGGGTAAGAAAATATAGATAGAAACGAATATGAGCATTAGGAAAAGGGCAATAAATTCTGGTTGGCCCGAATGACAATTTAAAAGATTGGGACTAAGCAATAAGTCATCTTAGTGCTTTCTTTATACTCGTGTACATAAATACACTTGTGTTACACATTTTATTCAAAAGCATCTATTCTATTATTCATGTACATCCAATAAACTTTACACTTGTATCTAAGACATTTTATTCTCGAGCATCGACCTAAAATGGGTGGGATATTATTTAGTGGATAGGCAGGAATTTAACAAAACATTTCCCTTGAACGAAAAGGGATGGTCCTAATCCTACTTGTAATTATCATTTAGCAGCAAAGCCCTTGTCGTCTAACAAGAACAACTGTGATGAATACAACAAGAACATGGCTATAACTAAATGTTTCTGACAATCAACATGAAAAAATGGCTATAAAGCTAAAAAGATGTACAATGTAGGACGAGAGAGAAAAGAACACATGAATTCTATGCAAAAAAAAATGCTCCACTTTTGTTTATAGTTTGTAGAAGGGATACCCGACCAAGGACCGATCAGTAGTTCAGCAACGAGTACTTGATGCGCAAAACTATCTTTCCCTTGTCGACCCCGAGCTTAGCCCCTGTAACCAACCAATGACCTGGAATATCCTGAGGTCCCTTGGACATTTCTGTCAAGTCTACAACTTTTGAGAGTTTTCCAACATTGGCTGAACTGTCTTCCTTTTTATTATCTTGAGATGTTCTTGTTTTGGAAGATGATGAGGCACCATCAGATCTCATTGGAGTAGCAGGGGTGGAGGGGCTATGATCCCAGACTGATCGCCGAATCGTGCAGCCAGGTACCTTCGAGAAGAGAAGTTTTAAATATAGTACATTTTTGGCACCGAAGTCCCAAACACCGAGCTGCGCTCCAGTTACGATGTGAACACCAGACAAGTCTCCAATGTTGGCTTCTGTATACTCTATGTTAGACGAACACGACTCTCCACAATGGTATGATATTATCCACTTTGAGCATAAACTCTCATAGCTTTGCTTTGGGCTTCCCAAAAGGCCTCATACCAATGGAGTTAGTATTCCTCACTTATAAACCCATGATCATTCCCTAAATTAGCCGATGTGGGACTTTCATCATCCAACACCTCCCCTCGAACAAAGCACGCCTCCCCTTAATCGAGGCTCGACTCCTTTGGAGTCTTAGTCATTTTTGACTGCCTTCGTACCTTCGAGAAGGCTTGACTCCTTTTTTCTTTTTGGAGTCCTTTGTTCGACATTCGAGGATTTGCCAATCTATTGGCACGGCTAAGTTTAAGGCATGGCTCTGATACCATGTTAGACGAACACGACTCTCCACAATGGTATGATATTGTCCACTTTGAGCATAAGCTCTCATGGCTTTGCTTTGGGCTTCCCAAAAGGCCTCATACCAATGGAGTTAGTATTCCTCACTTATAAACCCATGATCATTCCCTAAATTAGCCGATGTGGGACTTTCATCATCCAACACTCTATAGGCGCTGTGCTTACATGTGAGAAGTTCTTCCACTTGATGGGTTCAAACCACCTGCTGTCCTGCTCCTCATGGCCATGCCATTTAAGGGCACCTATTGCAACATGCGAGTCCCAATGGGGTTGGAGAATTTTTGGCAGAGACACCAGATGTTGGAGATGGATAGCAAGTCGATTCTGCTTGCTGCCTTCAAGGTTGAGCCTAAGACCAGTGACAGGTATACGGCCAACTGTGATCTACTTCATCAGCAGAACATTAGATTTAACAAGGTCACACTTATTTTGAAGCCAGTAGACTAATGGAGATGGCGAATACCTGATCGGGGCTAATGTGAAGCTTCGGACCCATCAAGCTGAATTGATGTGATGGACAAAAGAGTTATTTTGTTTGCAGGTTAGTTTGTTCAGGAGCCCATGCTCTACCGATTTGAAAATCCAAAAAATACTGCAGATCCTCGATAGGGGGCTTGTCTTTGAGAATAACTGAGATTCAGATAATAAAATTTTGGAAAGAAAACCAACGTCTTCATATCAAGCAATACTAACTAAAGCCTACAAGATGCAATTTGTTGGATGAAAATTTTATAGTGTGCAGTAGCGTGGATGGAGAAGGAATCGATTTCAATGCAACCTTAAAGACACAGGGTCCCATGTGTAAGGCACAGCACGCTTGATATCCTCATGTAAGACTAAGTTTGAGCTTTTCAATGCAACCTTAAAGAGAGGAATGAAGTATCCAATCATAACAAGTGATTTTGTAGCTGCGGCATCAACTTGGCAAGAACCACTGAATTGAACATGGCATTAAAGCTTCCAAGTGGAATGTTTCCTGATATATGCGATGTCTGATTGAAGCATTCCACCTTCTGGAATTGCAGGCATCAATGTGATATATACAACATTTAAACTCAACTGACATTTGAATCCACAAGCATTCAGGAAGGGAAGTTCAAGAAGGGGCAAAAGGGGTCAATCATAAGCAAAAAGAAACAAGACCCAATTGAAAGAACAGCTGGGAATTCACCTTGTGGAAGCTGCAAACAGGGAGGTTTTCGGTTACCCTGGATTCTGAAGAACACTGAACATCATCAGGCACATTGGGAACCACAGGCCCATCAGAGAGAACAAGATCCCTGGTGTGGGTATCATTGAGGTGAACCAGCCTCGAGCCTGGTGTTCCCTTGCAGTAAAGAAGACGAATATCGGCGGTGACATCAAAACCACGCCCTAAAGCTTCGATGGACTTGCAAAGAGTAGTGGTCAAAGCGTCCATATGTAGAAAAGGTAAGAAGTGGGTCAGTTTCAAATAAACAAAACCTGGGTTTTGTGAGTTGTGGCCATTGAAGCAGCAAAATTGAGAACATTGGAAGCAACAGCAACCGGAGAAGAGACGGGATAGCTTCATTTTTATTTCCCCGACCATTCTAATTTTTGTTTTTAACCCTTCAAATTTCTTAATCATAAATGCATTTTTAAAAATTCAAATTCAAATAATTATCAACTACTGTCTTAATTATCTTTTATTAATGCTCAAATTCTAAAAGCTTTTATATAATGGTGAAGTATGACTTAATGACTTGTTAAAGATAATTATAAATAATTGATAAATTGATTTTGATGAATATTTTAATCACGTCATTAACTATAATTATATTAAAAAGAAAGGAAATTTTCTATTATAAATTAATTGAAATAATTTCAGCATGTTTGATTATTAACCAATAATTTTTAAAAATTAATTATAACGTACAACTAATTTCCTTTATTTAATATTTTATTCAACCACTTTATATTTATTATTTTTAAAATATTTATAAACTTTTAAAAATTGAAATAATATAAAAATTACTTTATTTCAAAATTTCAAAATACTGAACTTTTTAATAATATTTTTAAAATATTTTTTTAACTTTCAAAATCTCTTTTAATTTTTTTTTTAATTTAAAAAATACTATATTTAAATAATGCAATAAAATTTTAAAAGTAACGTTGACATATTTTATTCTTATAAAAAAAAAATAAAAAAATTTACTGGCACGTCAATATATGAACGGAAACCATCAAACGACACCTCATAAATGATCTTCAAATTTTTTGAAAATTGAGGAGTATTTTTTTAAAACAAAATACTAATGATTTTTTTTTTTTTTATTTAGTTTAAAATATTATTGAAAACTTTTGAAATTTTATAATTATTTTTATTAATTTAAGCTAATTAATTACCAAACATAATATTATTTACAGCGATGCATTATTATTTTAATTAATCGTAACAGAGTCTTACTACTCTTATTACGTATACATATTTAAATTACTTAATTAGGTGACATAAACTAATATAATTGATCATAAACGTATAGAACATGAGATTGTAAGAAATCCCCTGCCCTGGTTTTAGATTGCGCAGTTGGGTGCTCCATCTGGCTAATGGAATCCCACCACAACAAACTTAACGAACACCATTTCCCACCGGAGCATTGTTCGCTCACCGATCAACCTCAACTGTCCGCTTCACCGGTGCCCGAACTCTCCTCTGAGAATGCCCCCTCCGCCGTCAATTCATTACGCCGTCGGACCTCTGCTCGCCGCAGTATCACAGGCGAGATTCCCAGTTCAGATTCCTCTATCAGTTCCCTAACGAGTTCAATCGATGGAAAAAACCCAGAACTCGAGGGATCCGAGTCTTTATCCCTTCAAGTAAGCTCGTCGGCAGGTTCGTGTAGCGCAAACGAAGAGAATACAGAGGTGTCGACCATGACTACCGCGGAGATTAACTCGGACGGCGAATTGGGCGTATCGTATGTCATAAGAAAGTTGTTTGGGGTTTGGGAAGTTGTAATTGCCGTGGTCGGTCCAGCGGTATCTGCACGAGTTAAGGATTGCAAGTATCTTTGGAAGGTCGGACACCGCTGTGCGTGGGGTTTGATATGGTCGGCCTCTGTTTATATCATTTCATGTGCCCTCTTGGTTTCGGCGCTTATATTTAGTGCGTTTCTTATGAGGTTCATAGTTCAGGAGCCTGTAAAGATCAAAGAAGTAATAAACTTCGACTACACCAAACACAGCCCCGAGGCTCTGGTGCCAATCTTGCCTGATTCAAATCATCCTTCACAGGCTACGGGGAAGACCCAGTTGCGGGCTGTTCCCCTGCATCATCAATTTCATGTCATTGTCTCACTAACAATGCCAGAGTCTGAATACAATCGAAATCTTGGGGTTTTCCAGGTAAGACTTGACTCTCTTTCTGCTAGCGGTGACATTCTTGCAACCTCGAGGCATCCTTGCATGTTACAGTTTAAAAGTGAACCCCTTCGCCTTTTGCTGACTATCCTGAAGCTTGCGCCCCTTGTTATTGGGTATGTATCAGAGTCACAGACTCTGAACCTTGAGCTTAAAGGTTTCACCCAAGGAGATATACCGACTGCCTGTCTAAGGGTTACAATTGAACAGCGAGCAGAGTTCAATGATCGTGGTGCTGGCATACCCGAAATATATGATGCATCCATAATCATTGTATTCGAGCTTCCCCCGTTTAAAAGGATTGTATGGTGGTGGAGGAAGATTATCTATGTATGGGTTAGCATGGTATCGTTTATGATGCTGTTGCTTTTTACGCTGCTCTGTTTTAGTCCGATAAGCCTTCCTAGAATATGGGATGGATCTGCTGATGCAAGCTCCACCAGCAACGACATCTCGGTACAAGATTAGATTAGAACAGCCCCCTTATCCAAATGTTTGGTTGCTGATGCATAAACCAACAGATATGTTAGTTTTGACTCGTTACATATTGTCATCCACTTCACAGCCTTAAAATACATATGTTAGGAAGAAGTTTCTATACTCATTCCCTCATGACATCTCACAATCTACCTCCTTTGAGGGTCAACGTTCTCATTATCATACCATCCGATCTCTAACTCTGATATCATTTTGTAATGGTCCAAGCTCACTACTAACCGATATTGTCCGCTTTGATTCGTTACTTATGATCGTCTACAAGCTTTCTCTCTCCATAGTAAAAAGATGGAGGGAGTAAGTTATGCAGTGAGGACAGGGTTCATGTGAACATTCATGCAGCCATAAAAGTTTGGTCTTATTAAAATGTGGGATTCTTAGTTTTCCTCGAGAGTCCCGACATCAATCTACTAAAGCTAAAACTAAAACACCCAAATTTCTCTCCTTTCGCTCTCTATCTGCATAATCTTTGAAATACAAGAAAGAAAGCAAGAAAAATGGCGTTTTGTTGTTATATATAAGGCAAAAGCTCCTCAAGCCGAACCATTGCGCCCCTGTCCTTTGAGGAAAGACGCACTTTTGGTGATCTCTCGTAGAGGCTTGTCTGTAAACCTGATGGTATTGTAGACCAGAGCGCCCGCAATTGCCCCAAACGTGGGAGCTACCATGTATATCCATAACCCTTTGAACTGCCTTGATACTATAGCAGGCCCCAAGCTTCTTGCTGGATTCATGGACGCTCCTGTTATTGGCCTGAAAGACAGCATCTGAAATCAGATATGAAAGCCTAAGGATATGGGTTTGAAAATGATATTAAGATTCAATACCCTGAAAACATCACGTTGAGGAGCACCGTGGCGCCAACAGCAAGTCCAGCAAGTTCACCAATCTGTGGAAGGATCAGTAAACAAAATTATAGTGCAGTTTAGAGTTGGGAATTGGAGTAAATCATAAAGAGAAGATGAACTAACGGCTCTATTGTCAGTGGCAACACCAGACACCACGAACATGAGGTAAAATGTGATTATGAATTCAATCACAAAGGTCTGCAAATATGAGTCACTTGGGAGAGTCCCTGAAAAATGGTCCTGTTCTCCGTTGAATATTAGCCTCAGTGTTCCACTTGCCAATGTTGATCCAAGAACTTGAGCTATCACATAAGCTGGCAGCTGCAACAAAATCCAATTGTTTTGGAATCAGCTTTGGAGAACAGGGGATTTGTAACAAGCACAAGAATTTCTCACCAAAAATGGAAAAGGCTTGGGCTTTTCTTGTTTTAGAAGTTAATTGTATCGTGGGGTTCAAGAATTTTACCAAATCATGATCAAGCTTACCTGTTTCCATGGAAATCGCTTGGTAGTGGCAAAGGCTATGGTGACAGCAGGGTTAAAATGAGCACCGGAGATATGCCCAACAGAATAAACCATCACCATTACCGCCAAGCCCCAAACAATTGCAATCCCTGGGAAAGTGATGACTTTGTCTTTGCTCAAATTCACAACCACCGACGCCCCGCCGGCAAATATCAAGAAATACGTCCCCACAATCTCTGCAATCAACTATTTCCACACCAGAAACAAAAAAAAAAAAAATCTCAGCCATTGAATCACAAATCAAAGGAGTGAGATGGGTTTTGGCGTAATCTGAGAGAGAAGAAAGGGAAAGACCTTTTGAATGAAAGGAACAGAGATCCAGTCGGCTTCTTGTCTGCTGGTGACGGCAGTGGATTCATCCTTGATGTTGAAAGAAACAGCGTGGTGTCCATTGGTTGATCCAGAAACCTCAGCCATGGATATGATCGAATAGAGGAAGAAGCAAGCAGAGAAGAGGGGAAGAACAGAGGTAAGACAGCGCCAGATTGTGCAAAGACTTACAGAATTGTGGCAAAACCCAGATGAACATGTACAATTTATAGAACCCAAAAAGGCTGAGACCAGAAGAGAGAGGAATTGATATCCATCATTGATCGCTGCCTCAACTACCCGCCGGACATACAGACAAATGTGAATGCATCTTTTTTCTGGGATCAAACTTGGGGTCACTTCCAAGTTTCTACTCAATTTTTACCTCATTGGATTCACTATCTTAGTCACTTAGTCGTGCTAGATCTGACAAGATTATGCAAAAATTCCATTTTTAGACCCAATAAATCATCCTTAATTTAGTTACTCTAATGAATGGACAGATCATATTTGTCTTTTATTACATACCATACTGTTTAATGTTTTAAATTTTTGCATAAAATCATAATTGAAATGAATAGATATAGAAAGATATAGTATAATAGGAATGAAACTAATAGACTAAAACTGATAATATTATTCAATGAAGTATGATTTTATTAATAGCACGTGGGAGGTTATATGGTTTTTTATTTTATTATTATCTTCATATTTAATTAATTAATTATATATTTTTTAATATTTGTAAATGCATCAAAGGGTATATTCAATATGACTTCACTGTTTGTCATTCATTACGTGGTTTTATTTATTATATGGATAATTTTATTTTTTCATTAATTTTTTTATTGCGCACATTTGAAAATTGAAGTCCCAATATCATTTGTTGGGTTATATAATAATAATTCTCACATAGTGATTGTAATTATTAGACTTTGGACTTTTGATTCATGAAGGGATAATACCTAATCAATGGTTTA
Source organism: Cucurbita maxima (assembly GCF_002738345.1). Lineage (NCBI taxonomy): Eukaryota > Viridiplantae > Streptophyta > Magnoliopsida > Cucurbitales > Cucurbitaceae > Cucurbita > Cucurbita maxima. The sequence continues at coordinate 804,387 of NW_019272020.1, forward strand.
TTATACAGTTTTTATTTTCAAAATTTGATTTTTATAAAGTAATTTAATAAATATTGAAAGTGATTTTCAACATTTATTAAATTGGATCTAAATTACCTTTATAAAAAAAATGAAAAATAATAAAAACTTACCATTTTCAATGCGCATGCAAAATCCAACCTCCCACTCTCTTGACCATGATGGAGAATTTGGAATGCTTAATATTTGTTTTGAATTATTAATTAATTTTTAAAAAAAATATTTGATTAAGAGAGTTTATATAATTGATGGGGGGAAATTAATTAAATACTCAAATTTAAGAAATCTTGAAATTCTTTTTAAAATTTAAAATTACAAGAGAATATCTAATTCTTGGAAAAATAATAATATATTTTTTTGAAAATATAAGCAAGGGAAAATGTATAATTATAGGATAAGTGTTGGATGATGAAAGTCTCACATCGGCTAATTTAGGGAATGATCATGGGTTTATAAGTGAGGAATACTAACTCCATTTGTATGAGGCCTTTTGGGAAGCCCAAAGCAAAGCCATGAGAGCTTATGCTCAAAGTGGACAATATCATACCATTGTGGAGAGTCGTGTTCGTCTAACATGGTATCAGAGTCATGCCCTAAACTTAGCCATGCCAATAGATTGACAAATCCTTAAATGTCGAACAAAGGACTCCAAAAGGAGTCAAGCCTCCTCGAAGGTACGAAGGCAGTCAAAAATGACTAAGACTCCAAAGGAGTCAAGCCTCGATTAAGGGGAGGCGTGCTTTGTTCGAGGNAGGTGTTGGATGATGAAAGTCCCACATCGGTTAATTTAGGGAATGGTCATGGGTTTATAATCTAAGAATACACTCTCCATTGGTATGAGGCCTTTTGGGAAGCCCAAAGCAAAGCCATGAGAGCTTATGCTCAAAGTGGACAATATCATACCATTGTGGAGAGTCGTGTTCGTCTAACATGGTATCAGAGTCATGCCCTAAACTTAGCCATGCCAATAGATTGACAAATCCTTAAATGTCGAACAAAGGACTCCAAAAGGAGTCAAGCCTCCTCGAAGGTACGAAGGCAGTCAAAAATGACTAAGACTCCAAAGGAGTCGAGCCTCGATTAAGGGGAGGCGTGCTTTGTTCGAGGGGAGGTGTTGGATGATGAAAGTCTCACATCGGCTAATTTAGGGAATGATCATGGGTTTATAAGTGAGGAATACTAACTCCATTGGTATGAGGCCTTTTGGGAAGCGCAAAGCAAAGCCATGAGAGCTTATGCTCAAAGTGGACAATATCATACCATTGTGGAGAGTCGTGTTCGTCTAACATGATATCAGAGTCATGCCCTAAACTTAGCCAAACTTAGCCATGCCAATAGATTGGCAAATCCTTAAATGTCGAACAAAGGACTCCAAAAGGAGTCAAGCCTCCTCGAAGGTACGAAGGCAGTAAAAAATGACTAAGACTCCAAAGGAGTCGAGCCTCGATTAAGGGGAGGCGTGCTTTGTTCGAGGGGAGGTGTTGGATGATGAAAGTCTCACATCGGCTAATTTAGAGAATGATCATGGGTTTATAAGTGAGGAATACTAACTCCATTGCATGAGAGCTTATGGTCAAAGTGGACAATATCATATCATTGTGGAGAGTCGTGTTCGTCTAACAATAAGTACATTTTATTTGGGGGATTAATTCCTAATTTGCATGTTATAAATGATTAAACTTTGTGAACATATGTGTGATTGCTTTAGATGCGAGAAATTTACCATTTCTTTTATTGAATATGATACCGTTCACATGGAAGTTTCTCAATCTTTTATCGTGTGAAAAGGGAGATTTTGTGGAAAAAAGAAGAATAAAAAAGAAAAAGCCAAATTTTGACTTATTGTATTTAATTAATTTGGTAGTGGAAGACTCGGTCTGATGGGGTTCCCATGATTCATGGAGATGGATGAAATGCAATGTGCAACATCTTTGGGTCGTGCTACAACTTTCTAATCTCCATCACATTAGTTCAATTGCTATCATTTTTTCCTATTCAACCATGTTTCAATGGTAGGCTTACACACCTTAAAGTCCACTTTAAGCACTTTTCGATGGTTTTTGTTACTTTATAGGTTCGAGAAGGGGTGGGAGTCTTAAGCCCTTCAAGAGGTGGGTTACACCGTTTTAAGTTCAATTTAAGAAGCACTGTATTCGTGATTTGAGAGTCAAATGGTCACTTGGGCACATTTTAAGATAGTTTGAAGGTTTCAAGCATTTATTTTAAATTAAAGTTGGGATTAATGGAATCTCTGAATGCACACCTAAGCTACTGAGATTATCCATAGTTTTAGCCCATTGTAGTTTTTGACATAGTTTGAATAATATAGTTGAATGGTGTGTGTTTCAGCGAGAACAAGCAACAGATGCCGACTGAAGCTCAGGTCGGTGTACAACATCGCTAGCGTATGAGGACTTCAACTGAAGCTCTGGTAAAAGCTCTCCTTAAGAACCCCAGTGCCATCAAATCCAGATCACAGGCTCAACAACTCCATGCCCAGGTGCTCAAATTTCAAGCTTCATCTCTTTCCAACCTTTCCCTTGTTCTATCCCTCTACTCCCACATTAATCTTCTCGATGATTCACTCCGTCTTTTCAACACCCTTCACTTCCCTCCGCCTCTCGCCTGGAAGTCTATCATCCGTTGCTACACTTCTCATGGTCTTCCTCATCAGTCCTTGGCTTCTTTTATTGGAATGCTGGCCTCTGGGCTATACCCAGATCACAATGTCTTCCCTTCTGTTCTAAAATCTTGTGCATTGCTTATGGATTTGCGTTTGGGGGAGTCCGTTCATGGGTACATCTTAAGAGTAGGCTTGGATTTTGATTTGTATACTGGTAATGCGTTGATGAATATGTATTCGAAACTGCGATTTCTGCAGGAGTCTGGGAGGCAGAGACTTGGTACGGGCGAGGTGTTCGACGAAATGACTGAAAGGACACTAACTGGTAGAACTTCCTCTGCGTTAGTTGGTAGTGTGGGGAGTGACACTGAAGCATTTCATTATGATGTTTCTTGTGGAAGAAGGGAGTTTGAAACACACATTGTTGAAACAGACTGCAAACACAGCAAGAAATTTAGGGACTTGGAAGCCTGGAATCTTGGGCCACAAATCAAGGATATTTCTCATTCAAAAGGACGCCAAAGTGAGGATACCGTGAGAAAAATCTTTGAGATGATGCCTGAAAGGGATCTTGTCTCATGGAACACCATAATTGCTGGAAATGCCAGGAATGGTCTGTATGAAGAAACTTTAACGATGGTTAGAGGGATGGGTGATGCTAATTTGAAGCCTGATTCCTTCACTCTTTCTAGTGTGCTTCCACTTGTTGCAGAATATGCAGATATCAGTAGAGGAAAAGAGATTCATGGATGGGCTGTAAGACAGGGTTTTGATGCAGATGGATATGTTGCAAGCAGCTTAATTGATATGTATGCGAAGTGCACACGAGTATCGGATTCGTGTCGGGTATTTAGTATCTTGACTAAGCGTGATGGGATTTCATGGAACTCTATCATTGCAGGGTGTGTTCAGAATGGTCTATTTGATGAAGGTCTGAGATTTTTCCACCAAATGTTGATGGCTAAAATCAAGCCCAAGAGTTATTCCTTCTCAAGCATTATGCCAGCTTGCGCACACTTGACAACATTGCATCTGGGTAAGCAGCTCCATGGATACATCATAAGGAATGGCTTCGATGACAACATATTCATTGCAAGTTCGCTAATCGACATGTATGCAAAATGCGGTAACATTAGAACGGCCAGGCAGATTTATGACAGGATGAGATTACGAGACATGGTATCATGGACTGCCATGATTATGGGATATGCTTTTCACGGGCATGCTCTTGATGCTATTGACTTATTTGAACAAATGGAAACAGAAGGAATAAAGCCAAACTATGTGGCCTTCATGTCCGTATTAACTGCTTGTAGCCATGCTGGATTAGTTGATGAAGCTTGGAAGTACTTCAATAGCATGACACAAGATTTCGGGATTGTTCCAGGAGTGGAACACTACGCTGCTGTTTCAGACCTTCTTGGACGAGCTGGAAGGCTGGAGGAAGCTTATGACTTTATCTGTGGGATGCATATGGGGCCATCTGGGAGTATATGGTCGACATTGTTGTCTGCTTGTCGAGTCCACAAAAATGTCGACATGGCCGAAAAGGTTGCTAATAGAATTTTTGAAGTCGATCCAGAGAACACGGGAGCTTATGTATTACTAGCAAACATATATTCTGGTGCAAGGAGATGGAAAGAGGCCGCAAAATGGAGAGCCTCATTGAGGCGCACAGGCATTAGAAAGACACCAGCCTGCAGCTGGATTGAAGTTAAAAACAAAGTACATGCTTTCATGGCTGGAGATGAATCCCATCCATGTTATGAGGAAGTAAGAGAAGCCATGGAAGTCCTAATGGAGCTGATGAAAAGGGAGGGTTATGAGGCAGATACAAGTGAGGTTCATCATGATGTGGAAGAGGAGCAAAAGAAATACTTGCTTTGCCGCCATAGTGAGAGGCTTGCCATTGTGTTCGGTATCATCAACACGCCCGCCGGGACGACAATTCGTGTCACGAAGAACCTCCGCGTGTGTACCGACTGTCACACAGCAACAAAGTTCATTTCAAAGATAGTTGGGAGGGAGATTGTTGTGAGGGATAACAGTCGATTTCACCATTTCAAGAACGGAATGTGTTCCTGTGGAGATTACTGGTAACAGAGGTGGGAGATTTCCTTTATTGTTAGTCTAAAATTTATTTTTATTTAACTTGGAAAATAATAATAATTTTTATTAAAAAAGATGCAATATTATATATTTTCAAAATACAGATTATATATATATAATAGTTAAACAATAAACTACTAGTTTTAGATATTATTAAAAATATATATAGACTGAATTTAAATACTTGAATTATTTTAACCAATTTAATATCAGAAACCGAACTTTTAATTAGAGTCCAAATATTTTATGAAGTGGGTGTTCTTTTGGGCTTCGATGTTTTATAAAAACCTAAATTGCTGCAGCCGTTCGAGAGGGAAATTCATATTCTCTGCCTGGTTGCTTCTATTGCAATTCGCGAGCGAACATGCAGGTACCAACTACACTTGTAACCTCGTATTTATTGTCTATCATACTTCTTTATTCCGAATTTTACGTTGTGTTTCGATTTAGTTGGGCAGTAATTAGAGAGCCGGGCGACTGAGTCCAATTTGATTCTTTCGTTTCTATTTCCGCTGATTCAAGCCTAAGGAGATGATTTTATAATTTCACTTCCTGATCCTGTTCGTATTACTCAACCTTTTCGTTTTGTTCATCGGAGGCCTTCTCTGTTGCGATATTCCTGGATCCTTAATTTATGAGAGATAAGGAATTTTCTACTACTTTCTCACTGGGAATCACTCTCTCGAAGGAAAAAAGATCTACTTTTTTATTTGGGGGTTGCTTGTTTCTAGTTGCTATGCAGTTCGAGTTATATCTGTTAAGCACTGTCATAAGCCCTATTCTATTGTGGGTTGTTAGTTTATATTTGGGTGACCTATTCTCAAGGTCTTGCTAGTCTTGTTAGCTTATATTTAGATGACCTATTCTAGGCTTGTTAGTTTATATTTAGGTTTAGCAGAAGGCTATATAATGCCATTCTTTCTGCTATTGAAATCATTTAAGTTTTCTGTGCAAATTGTATGCCTTGAGTAAATTTAGTGTTGTGAGTACATTTGTTCCGCTTTCGGCGCACAACAAGTGGTATCAGAGCCTGGTTGTGGTATTTTGGGGTATTGTGAAAGCTTGGGCATCATCGACCATTAGACGTGCTCACAATCGTGGTTATTCTCTTGAAAATCAATTTTCAAGAATAGTGTTTTTGAGTTTCATCCAGATTAATTATTGCAAATGGCAGAACCATCACGACGTGGATCGAGAGTGTGGAGTTCCAATCTTGAAGTAGAGAAATTTGATGGAACCAATAATTTTGGTGTTTGGCGAGGCGAAGTTAGCGATTTGTTGGTCATGCAAGACCTCGATGTCTCTCTCCAAGAGGAAATGCCTGAAGACATGACAGAAGCAGAATGGACGAAATTAAATCGGCAAGCCTGTGGAATTATTCGATCCTGTCTTGGCAAGGATCAGAAATATCCATTTATGAAGGTTACCATGGCGAAAGAATTATGGGACAAGCTTGAAGCGAAATATATGAAGAAGAGTGTGGAAAATAAACTCTATTTGAAGAAGAAACTCTTCCGTTTTGATTACAAGGAAGGCATCTCAATGGCTGAGCATTTGGATGATTTTAACAAAATCATCACTGATTTGCTCAATCTTGATGTTAAGATTGATGACGAGGACAAGGCGTTGTTGTTATTAAACTCCTTGCCGGAATCCTACGAGTTTTTAGTAACGACCCTACTACATGGAATTACTGATATTGATTTTGAAGATGTTTCAAATGCCTTAATAAACAATGAGATGCGAAAGAAGGAAAAGGAGACGTATCAAAGCTCTAGCTCAAATGTTCTCACTGCTCATGGAAGGACTTCCAATTGGAAAAAGAACGAATGTGGAGAGTCTCGATTAAAGTCGAGAGGTAGATCTGATAATTGGAGAAAACTTGATAAAAATGAGTGTGCATATTGTCGACAGAAAGGCCATTGGAAAAAGGATTGTCCGATCTTAAAAGAGAAGGGGTCGAAGTCCAATGTGGTTAGAGATGACGACATTGATACGGATGATGCCTTGACAATCTCCCAATCAGTCAGCCAAACCAGTGAATGGATTCTTGATTCTGGGTGCTCCTATCATATGTGTCCCAACAAAGAGATGTTTTTGGACTTCAAGGAGTTCAATGGTGGAGTTGTCTATATGGGAAATGATAGTACTTGTAAGATAATGGGAATCGGCTCAGTACAAATCAAGATGTTTGATGGGGTTATACGAAAACTCAAAGATGTGAGGTATGTCCCTGACTTGAAGAAAAATTTGATTTCACTTGGCGTTTTGGATGCGAGTGGTTATCGCATCATTTTGGAAGGAGGGAATTTGAAAGTAGCTCGTGGAGCTTTGGTGGCAATTACAGGAACTAGAAGAGGTAGCATATACTACCTCAACGGAACCACAATAATTGGGCATGCTGCTGTGGCAAGTTCGAAAGAACAAGACATATCGAAATTATGGCACATGCGACTCGGGCATGCTGGTGAGAAGGCGCTTCAGACACTGGTGAACCAAGGAGTCCTTAAGGGTGCCACAACTGGAAGAATTGATTTCTGTGAACATTGTATATTTGGCAAACAAAAAAATGTGAAGTTTGGTACAGCTATACACCAAACAAAGGGCATTTTGGATTATGTTCACACTGATGTATGGGGTCCCACAAAGAATGTCTCATTGGGAGGAAAGAGGTGGTTCGTCACCTTTATTGATGACTACTCGAAGAGAGTTTGGATGTATCCCATGAGGCACAAAAACGAGGTTCTCCAAATCTTCCTAGAGTGGAAGAAAATGGTAGAGAATCAGACGGACAAGAAAATCAAAAGGCTGAGATCAGACAACGGGGGAGAATATACTTATGATCCATTCCTTAAAGTATGCCGAGATGAAGGGATCGTTCGACACTTCACTGTTCCTGGTAAGCCACAACAAAATGGAGTTGCTGAGAGAATGAACCAGACATTAATAGAGAAGGTTCGATGCATATTGTCTCAAGCAGGATTGAGTAAGGCATTTTGGGCTGAGGCTCTCAGTTATGCAGTTCACTTGGTGAATCGTTTACCTGTTTCTGGAAACGGTGGGAGAACTCCGCTTGAGGTATGGTCAGGTAGTCCTGTTAGTGATTATGATAAATTACATGTGTTTGGGTGTCCTGCTTATTATCATGTGACAGACTCAAAGCTGGATCCTAGAGCAAAAAAAGCCAAGTTTATGGGCTTTAGCAAAGGTGTGAAGGGCTATAGGTTATGGTGTCCAGAAACAAGTAAGATTGTTAATAGTCGAGATGTGACATTCGATGAGTCTGGAATGTTTTTGCAGAAAATTGAAAATAATGACGAGGCATTGAAGCAGGTGGAGAAGGTGGTGTTCTCTCCTGATGTGGTTGCTCCTACTGAAGAACCTATTGACCAGGTAAATAATAACTTTGATGTCTTAGAACAGAAAGAGCAAAGACTTGAGGAGCAAAGCCTTGTAAATGAAAGAGTGGAGGAACCTGAGTCAATCGCCAAGAATAGACCACGAAGGGTAATTCGAAAACCTGCAAGGTTTGATGATACGATAGCATATGCTTTCTCTTTGATTGATGGAGTTCCTAACAGTTACAAAGATGCTATTCAGAGCCCGGATAGCTTACACTGGCAAGAGGCTGTGAATCAGGAGATAGCATCATTGGAGATAAATCAAACTTGGGATTTGGTACAACTTCCAAAAGGTAAGAAGGAAATTGGTTGTAAATGGGTTTTTGCAAAAAAGGAAGACCCTTTTGGTATACGTTATAAGGCTCGACTTGTGGCTAAAGGCTACGCACAAAAGGAAGGTATTGATTACAATGAAATTTTCTCACCTGTGGTAAAACATTCTTCGATTCGAATTTTGTTGGCTTTGGTTGCTCAATTTAATCTTGAGCTTGCACAACTCGATGTAAAAACTGCTTTTTTGCATGGAGATTTGGAAGAAGAAATATATATGACGCAACCAGTTGGTTTCCGAGTAGTTGGACAGCAACATTTAGTATGCAGATTGAAGAAATCTTTGTATGGGCTGAAGCAATCCCCTCGCCAATGGTATAAAAGGTTTGATCATTTCATGGTAGAGCATATGTATACTNATAGTCAATTTGACCATTGTGTGTATTATCGATGTCTCGATGATGGATCGTTTATCTACTTGCTCTTATATGTTGATGATATGTTAATTGCTTCAAAGAGACAGGTGGAGATTGATAAACTCAAAGATGAGCTTTCTAAAACATTTGAAATGAAAGACTTAGGCAATGCGAAGAAAATACTTGGAATGGAGATAGAGCGAGATCGAAAAAAAGGTACAGTCTGGTTGACTCAGTCTCAATATCTACGCAAGGTATTGTCAAGATTTAGTTTGAATAATTCAACCAAACCTGTTAGTACTCCACTTGCTCCTCATTTCAAGCTTAGTGCTTCCATGTGTCCAAGTTCTGACGATGACAAAAGATATATGGAGAACATTCCTTATACAAATGCTGTTGGTGCGTTGATGTATGCTATGGTGTGTACTCGACCTGATCTTTCACACGCAGTAAGCATGGTGAGTCGTTATATGCATAATCCTGGTAAAGAGCATTGGCAGGCTGTAAAATGGATTCTTAGGTACATTCTTGGCACTATTGATGTTGGTATTAAGTTTCAAAAACAAGAAATGTTTAATCTTGACAATCGTGTAGCTGGTTTTGTGGATTCTGATTATGCTGGTGATTTGGATAAGCGACGATCCACCACGGGTTATTTATTTACTATGGCTGGTGGACCTGTTTGTTGGCGCTCAACATTGCAGTCTACTGTTGCATTGTCTACCACTGAAGCAGAGTATATGGCGGTAACGGAAGCTTTTAAAGAAGCTATTTGGATGCATGGTTTGATCAATGACTTGGGTATTTTGCAGGGACATATAGATGTATTTTGTGATAGCCAGAGCGCTATTTGCTTGTCAAAAAATCAAGTCCATCATGCTCGTACAAAACACATTGATGTCCGTTTTCACTTTATTCGAGAAATCATTAGCAAAGGGGATATTCGTTTACTAAAAATTGGAACTGCTGATAACCCTGCTGATATGTTGACAAAGGTGATCGCTCGTGAAAAGTTCTGCCATTGTTTGGATCTCATCAACGTCGGAAGGAAGGAGTAGTGTGTTGATGTGGGAGCAACCAAATTCACTATCAACTTGGAAATCTTATGACAAGGTGGAGATTGTTAAGCACTGTCATAAGCCCTATTCTATTGTGGGTTGTTAGTTTATATTTGGGTGACCTATTCTCAAGGTCTTGCTAGTCTTGTTAGCTTATATTTAGATGACCTATTCTAGGCTTGTTAGTTTATATTTAGGTTTAGCAGAAGGCTATATAATGCCATTCTTTCTGCTGTTGAAATCATTTAAGTTTTCTGTGCAAATTGTATGCCTTGAGTAAATTTAGTGTTGTGAGTACATTTGTTCCGCTTTCGGCGCACAACAATATCATTCTGCTGCAGCCTGCAAATGAGCTCTGCACGAAGCGAGTGACGATATTATGTTGAGTCTTGAATTACTATTGTGTTGGTTAGTGTAATATGTGGATGTCAAACCTCTTAATCAGTAATCCATCTTTGAAATTTGAGATTGATTGTGGATTCCTGTCACTGCTCGCTGGAGGTTGGTTTAGATGGACACGAGGCGCTAATGTTGGTTTTTGATTGGGATGCAGGCCAGTGATAGATTTAACATAAATTCCCAGCTTGAGCACCTTCAAGCGAAATATGTGGGAACTGGGCATGCGGACTTAAATAGATTGTTAGTTTTGTATTCCTTCTTGTGTGTTGATCTTATTATATTGCTTTGCATATTAGTTTTGATGTCTAAATTCAGATGTTGGTGTGTACAGTGAGTGGGCAGTAAACATTCAGCGAGATAGCTATGCATCTTATGTTGGACATTACCCCATTCTAGCATACTTCGCTATAGCCGAAAATGAATCTATTGGGAGGGAACGCTACAACTTCATGCAGGTCAATAACTTCTTCTTTCTTTATGATTATTACCCCTTTAACTTGCCTTCCTCCCATGAACATGAGAGTTTCAAGTCCTATTATATGATTTACGAGTAATTGCTCCATCCATGTATATGAATTGTTTGTTATCTTCACTTGAACCCCTCTGCGTGCTGTAATCTAAACTGGGTTTGTGCTGCTTTTGTGTTTCGAAATGTGGGGTTAAACCCATTATGTTTGTAACTAGCATTTCATTCTTAATGAGGGATAGCAAAACTTCATCATATATCCTCCTGGATATCATTTTGGACATAGTTAGATACCTAATGGGTTGTTTTTCTTCTTTTTCTTTTCCTCTTTGCAGAAAATGTTGTTACCCTGCGGCCTTCCTCCAGAAAGAGAAGATGATTGAGATTGTAATTATATAAGTAATTGAAGTTGTTAAGATTGCAAAAACGGTCAGTCATTGTAGGGTTGATGAATTTCTTGTTTATGAACCAACGATGGTAAGATTTTCTTGGATATTGAAATTTTCTGTATGATTTCAATATATGAGTCTTCTAATAGACTTCTAGATTTTAAAATGTGTCGGGAACGGACGAAGGCCAAACTCGAAAGCTCAGGTAAAGACGCTAGTGCTTTCGTTTTCTTGCCAACGTTGATCCTATTTGGCTTCTAGTACTTTCTATTCCTCTTTTCTATTCCTCTTAAATAAGGTAATAGCTGACTTCAGATTTTAAAATGTTCCCAATGGATTTTTTTAATTTTTTAAAAAATATTTAATAGTTTCTTAAGCTTTTCTCTGTGTTTGATATTTTGGTCTATTCCACAATTTTTATATTTTACCTACCTATTAGACAAAAAAAAAAAAAAAAAAAAAAAAAAAAAAAAAAAAAAAAAAAAAA